>NW_016107495.1:1664062-1676244 GCF_001604975.1 Cebus imitator
TCTTTGGTTCTGTGTATGTGGTGAATTACGTTTATAGACTTGTGTATGTTGAACCAGCCTTGCATCCCCGGGATGAAGCCTACTTGATCATGGTGGATAAGCTTTTTGATGTACTATTGCAATTGGTTTGCCAGTATTTTATTGAAGATTTTTGCATCTATGTTCATCATGGATATTGGGCTGAAGTTTTCTTTTCTTGTTGTGTCTCTGCCGGGTTTTGGTATCAGGATGATGTTGGTGTCATAAAATGATTTGGGAAGGATTCCCTCTTTTTGTATTGTTTGGAATGTTTCAGAAGGAGTGGTACCAGCTCCTCTTTGTATGTCTGGTAGAATTCGGCTGTGAACCCGTCTGGACCTGGGCTTTTTTTGAGTGGTAGGCTCTTAATTGCTGCCTCAACTTCAGACCTTGTTATTTGCCTATTCAGGGTTTCAGCTTCTTCCTGATTTAGGCTTGGGAGGATGCAAGTGTCCAGGAATTTATCCATTTCTTCCAGGTTTACTAGTTTATGTGCATAGAGATGTTTGATGTAGTGTCCTTTCTCTATATTGTTGGATTTAATCTGCTAAACATTTTTTTAGAGTTTTGCATTTACATTAATGAATGATATTAATTTGTAGTTTTATTTGAATGATTTTTACCATCTTTTTTCATAATAGTAAAACTGGCTTCAGAATAGAATGAGTTGCTAAGTGAACCCTTTTCTTCGTTTTTTTCAAAGGTTTGTGAAGAATTCATATTATTTTTTCCTTAAATGTTTGGTAGAATTTGCCAGTGAAACCATCTGGGCTTGGAATTTTCTTTGTGGGAAGGTTTTAAATTACAAATTAAATGTGCTTAATAGATTTATTTAGATCTATTCAGGTTATCTACTTCATCTTTAATGAATGTTGCTGATTTGTGTGTTTAAAGGAATTTTTCCATTTCATCTAAGTTGCTGAATTTATTGACATAAAGTTTTTCATAATATTTTCTTATTATTTTAAAAAATATGCGTAAAATTTGCAATGACGTCATCTCTGTGTTTTCTGATCTTGATAATTTCCTCCTGCCCCCCCAACTGTTTTCTTTACTAGTCTGGGTTGTGGTAAAAAAAAATATAAGTGGTGAACATTTATTAATGTTCCGAAGAATCAGCTTTTGGTTTCATCCATCTTCTCTGTTGTATTTCTGTTTTCTATTTTATTGATTTCCTTTCAGATTTTAAATATTTCTTTCTTCTTTTACTTTCGCTTGCTCTTCTTTTTCTAGTTTATTAACATGGTCATTGATTTGAGATTTTTCCCCCCTAATATTGGTGTTTAATGCTATAAATTTTCAGCTAAGTAGTGTTTTAGCTGTAGCCTACAAATTTGATGTTTAATGCTATAAATTTCCAGTCAAGTAGTGTTTCAGCTGTATCCTACAAATTTTGCTGTGTTGTGTTGTGTTTTTATTTTTCACTCATCACATGTTCTGAATTTTCCTTAGATATTTTTGACTTATGAGTTACTTAGAAATATATCATTTGGTTTACAGAATTTCCTGGATCTTTTATAGAATTTGAACTTAATTTTATTGTGGTCAGAGAACATACTTTGTATGACTTACATCCTTTTAAATGTATTGAGATTTGTTTTATGGCCCAGGATATAGACTATTTTAGTACATGTTCCATGCACACTGAAAAGAGTTTGTTCTATCTTTTTTTTTTTTTTGGGTGTAGTGTTCTATAAAATTAGGTCAAGTTGGTTGGTAAAGTTGTTCAAATGCGATATATTGTTACTAATTTTCTGTCATTTTGTTATTTTAGTTTTTTAAAAAATTTTCTATTTTTTCATAGGTTATTGGGGTGCAGGTAGTGTTTGTTTACATGAGTAAGTTCTTTAGCGGTGATTTTTGAGATTTTGGTGCACCCATCACCTGAGCAGTATACACTACACCCTATTTGTAGTCTGTTATCCCTTGCCCTATTTCAGTTTTTTAAAGAAGATACTGAAATCTCTGACTATAATTATGGGTTTATGTTTAAATGTGTACCATGTCATTATTGATTTTCTACACCATTCTTCAGTCAGTTATTGGGAGAAGGATATGGAAATCACAGACTATAATTGTGGATTTGTCTACTTGTTCTTACTGTTCTGTCAGCTTTTGCTTCATTTATTTTGAAGCTCTGTTAAATTTGTAAACATTTAAGAATGTTATGGCCTCTTGCATTGACACTCTTTGTCCTTGGAAATGTTGTTTGCTTGGAAATTAATTAATTTCACATGGTACATCTTTTCCATTGTTTTATTTTTAACCAAATTGTGTCTTTATATTTAAAGTAGATTTATTTTGAGTAGCATATATTTGGATTTTGTTTTTAAATCTGACAGTCTTTGCCTGTTAATTGGGATGTTTAGACCATTTACATTTAACGGGATTATTGAGTGATGGATTGATGAGGCTACATAGTATCAAGAAATGCTTACATTTCTATTATTTATTTTTGTATTTCAAAGTGATTCCCTTTTTGCAAGTTTATGGCACTTTTAATACTGTCTTCATATCAGAAAAGATAGGACATATACTTTTTCAGAGTTGGTAAAGCAGAGATTTAAAAATTCTGGTCTGGCCTTAGAATGAAGGGTGTTCAGGAAACTAGGCCTTTAATGGAAACATCCAGAGGGCACCAATATACTTATGCTTATTTTGAACTAGTCTTTTTCTTTATTATTCTGGCCCTTAAGGGCATTGAATTATTATCATCTCCAGGATATTTGAGACAGAAGTTGGCATAAGACCTTTTGGGACATATTATGGGTGCTCCAAATGTTACAGGCACTCCAGACCAGTTTGGAATGCATGGCAGGGCTTTATGTAGCATTATCTGACTACTGATCTCCCTTGATTTTCACTAGGTCTGCTTTGGGGGGAAACATTGAGATTTCATATTTTCATCCTCTCCAAAGAGGATGAAAATCACTCTTCTATATATTGAAATTAAAAAGCAAGACTTCTGTCTGATAAAACAGCCTAATTCTTTGTAGAATAATTATTTTAATACTGTTCTCAGGCTGCTGTCAAACCTCCAATTTGTTGAAATCTTTCTTCACATTCCAGAGTTAGGCAAGATAATTAACTTTTGATTCTTTGGCCAGTTTTATATTGGCACATGAAAAAGGAAACCAGTAGTGGCTCTAGCCTTCACACTTCTCTCTCTTTCTTTTTGAAACAAAGCCTTGTTATATCACCCAGGCTGGAGTGCAGTGGTGTAATCATGGCTCATTGCAGCCTCAAACTCCTGAGTTCAGGCAATCCTCCTGAGTAGCTGGGACTATAGGTGTGTGCCACTATGCCTGACTAATTTTTTCCTTTTTAATTTTTTTTGAGACAGGGTCTTGCTCTGTTGCCCAGGCTGGAGTGCAGTGGTGCAGTCACTGCTTACTGCAGCCTTGAACTCCTGGGCTCAAGGAGCCTGAGTTCCTGCCTGGCTAATTTTTTTTTCACTTTTTATAGAGACAGGGTCTACCTGAGTTGCCTAGGGTGGTCTTAAACTCTTGGGCTCAAATGTTCCTCAGCCTTGGCCTCCCAAAGTGCTGAGATTATAGGCATCAACCACCAGGCCTGATCTTTTTGGTTTTTTGTAGTGACAGTGTCTCTATATGTTGCCCAGGCTGGTCTCAAATTCCTGGACTCAAGTGATCCTCCTGCCTTGGCTTCCCAAAGTGCTGGAATTACAGGCATGAACTACCACACTGTGCCCATATTTCTCTTTTGATACCATCCACATTAATATCATTACTAACAATCTCACCAAAAAAAAAAAAAAAACAACTTTTTTTTTTTTCTGCCTTTGGCTACAGGGCTAGCTCGTAAAAGGAAGGGAACAAAATGTTTCAGTAGGATCATGCTTTTAGTGATGGAAAATTAAAACTATTAAAAATAAACAATGAAAAATATGGCAAAATAAGAAGGTGAATGCTAGAAGATTTAGGAAGTTCTAGAGAGTTCTGCAGATGTGGGATTTCAGATGAAGACTAGATACATCTAATTTGTGAGGGGAATAAAGAGACCGGTAAGAAAGATGGGTGGGAATAGAGCTAGCCTGAGGAGAAAGAGAAAGATTAAAAAATTTTCTTATCCAGTCTGAGTAAAATTTACATTTCATCCTTTCTTGGCCCTTAGAAATTAGAGCCTTTTCATATTACTGTCTTTTTATTTGGTAAGTTGTGTTTGATAATGGTGCACAAACTTGGGCACAGAAGCCTGAGTTTGTGGGGTTGCATTCAGTGTATAGAAAAGTTACAACTAATTTCTAGTTAGTTCTTCCTTTGTACTTATGCCTAAACCTCTCCATCTGGAGAAATGCCAGCTTGCCACTAAATTTAAATAAATAAGAACATGTCTCATCAATAGGGGCGGCAAATTTAGCCCCTCTTTAGAGCACTGAGCAATTTATGACCATATGTTAAATACCATAAAACAGCTTTAAAGATTTGGTCGCTGGCCATTGCCAGATTGCACCGTAGGAGTGCAGCAGCACTGTGAGGGACTGGGAATGCTTCCTCCGGCCCTTGGAGGCCTCAGCAACTCACTGATGTCACAGCCAAAGAGGGCTGTTTTCAAACATTCCCTTTATAAAGGTGAAATACTAAAAGATTCCATTTTGGCATTTGGGAGCAAAGAAGGCAAGACTTCTTTTTGATTCTTAAGGGTCAAAATTAGTATGGAAAGTGTTGTGTGGGAGAATGAGTAACTTGGCAGCAGTGAGTACAGAAGGCAAGTCTAGAAATAGGTAATAGATATCCTACTCATTCTTTTTCTTGGAGCATGAACTGGACTTTTATATGGCATAAGCTAACCAAATATCACGTTTCTCAATCAATTTCTTTTTGCCAACTTTTGTTGAATTAATATTAATATTAAAAATAATTTTTAAAATTTCGTGCCAAAGGCTGCCAGTTGTAAGGCTTTCTTTTCTTCCAGAAGTATGACTCATAATTTGGTGAACTACAAATATTAGTTTTTCTTCTTACCACCATGACAGTCTGTGAATCATTTATGGCATTCAGTGGGCTCGTGGCTGAGAGAATGAAGGTGTGTGCCAGCAAACATGTGATTTTTGGTCAAGTAGTGCCCCAGGACCTTCGATGGGCGTTTAACACATGTCAGGAAATCACTGGTTCAGGCAGGGGGCAGTATTATTAAATAGGAATAGATACCAAAAAGCTTTGTACAAGATTTTTCTGACTGCTCTCTCAGGAGTATAACTCTTCCCACAGAGGAAGATGATGATATTTGGCTGTCAAAGGTCCAGGATTCCTAGCCTTCTTGAATCTGTAGTTGCCAGCCCAAAGGCTGATTTCCTGTTAGTTCCTGTGTGGTTTGCACTACATCCTCTTTGCAACAGATCAGTATTTTAGGTCATCCATCATAACTGCTCTCCTGTAAGTTTGTGGCAATTTGATCTCAGTTTGCAGAAGGCAGCTGGCATACTTTGCTAGGAAGTGCAGCTGGAGAGCTCCTGTCTCACTTTTCCTAAGGCCAGGAAGCACACTATTGTTACTCATTGCCGCTTTCTTCCTCTGAAAGAACAAAAAACTTCAAACTTTGGCAAATTCTGAAGTTACTAGGTAGCAATTTGAAATTACTCTGATCGTTTTGTTGGTCTAGGGCAAAAACTTGAGTAATCTTTTATATCATTTGTAAATCTTGTCTGGTTTTTCCATAACACAGATACATGCATTAGTGGAAGTTTGCTCCCCATTGCAAATGAAGTTATGCTTGTCTTCAGAGTCACAGAGGATTTTTTGGTTTTAGTTTGTTTTAGGCTTTGATTGTCAAGGACAGTAACATGGCCTAATTTCTTCTCTGTGTTTTATTCCCTTAACAGTGAGATTTTTCCGTTCCTGATATCAGCATCTGCTAAGACTATTCACCTTGGATGTGACTTGAATATTTGCATTGGGTTTTCAAACTGTATGAACACAGAGATAAAGTACTTTTTTTTTTGGACAATTTAATGTTAAAATAAATATCATTTTAGTTTTCCTGATTTTTCATTCCATAATGGGTGAACCATGTTGTGAGATTTAGAAAAATGAGCTATTTTCCTCCTTTCTTATGGCTCACAAGGTCACATTTTGACAACCTGATTTTTTTTTTTTCTATAGAATGGTGATTACCTTTATTCCACTTCACCTAAGAGAGGAACGTGTTTATAAAGAGGATACAACCTCATGCATGAATTATTTTAAATGATATTCTTAATAATCTGTGATGGCACAGATCTTTTATACTTCTGAGTCATCATCTTTTCATCTTTACAAAAATCCTATCTTGTGTAGAATTAAACTGCATCATTAATACAGCTCTTGGTTTCTTTTGTGTTCTGGTTCCTAACATGAATGAAGGTAAAGTAAAGATAAGTTGTGCTGCTTTATAAAAAAAATAGTGAACTTTTTGAAGGCCAAATTTATGGGTATCAGTCAATAGCATCATAGAAACAGCCCAAATCCTGATAGTGCACTAAGGATGGCACGAAGGAAGAAATTTTTGGATTTGAGACAAGAAAGAATTTGATGTCCAGATTATTTCTATCAAACCAAATCTTTAGTTTCTAAAATAATATATCATTAAATTCTAAGAGAAGGAATCCTCTGTGATTTCTAAGGTCTGTTGCAGATGACCCACATAGTAGACAATCAGGAAATGCTTATTAAATGAGTGATACAAAGGCACTAAAAGATGATGTCTTATATGGAAATTCTTAATTGGAAGGACACTAAGTAATTTTGGGAATCTTCCAGTGGGATAAGGAAGTATTTAAAGATTTGAAAAGCAGCAGGATAGTTTCTGCATTAAAGAAAGTAAAAGATAATTATGAAGGTTATATAGATCTAGCAGGTCGACATGTATATTTAGAAAGAACTCAGAGAAAGAATCACGAAAGTAGTTTGCCAACATTGGGCTACAATAGGTCTAACCACTTTTGCTTTGTAAAAAACAATTCTTAGTAGATCAATCTCTTATTATAGAATGATGAGTAGAGAACATTGGAAGCAAAAGATAAATTGAATTTATCCCAATTTTAGCAGAGCCTTTGATTCTGTCCTTGGGCTGAATTTGATAAGCAAATCATGAAATGATTTAGACACAAGATGTGTTGCTTCACAGTATGCCTAAAGTATTTCATGACTAAGGAATGAATGCTACTTAATGTTGAAATCAAACATTGGTTATCTCAATGTAGAGCAAATTGCAAAACTGTTTCTTCCCTGGCTAAAAAAAATTTAGTTCCTGTCTTTCTGTTTCTCCTTTTTCTGTTTTCTGCAACATGATCTCACTACATTTAGGTAAAACAAGTGCCAGGCAATTGCAGGAATGACCATCTCCTGTAGAAAGAAAAGAATCCACAAATTTCAAAGTACTTTAATTCATTCATCTATGTACCAGTCATTATTGAGGACCTACTCAGTTCAAATTTTGAAGCACAGTATTTGATGGCTTTGGTTTGTTTTGGCACCATCATAATCTTTCCGGCATTCTCTTTACCCCATTTTCTACTAAACCAGATTGCTTTGATAGCCTGTGCTCAGCCTCATTTTTCAACACTATCTGCTGTTCTCTCCTCTGAACGTTTTGTTCTTTATCCTTCCATGGGCACGTAATTTGCTTTCTACCCTCTAAGTTTTGCTATTTATCTCTGCCTAGAATTACCATCTCATTATTTCTTTATCTAAGCCTACTCTAGATAGCACTGAGAATAGACATTTTAAAAAAGAATTAGGTAGACAGAGCATGATTTTAGATGGAAAGGAAGTAGTAAGTGAAGTAAGAGACTGTAGCAGATTGTGTTTTCCAAAGATGGCCACAGCATTTCCCATTCCACATGCTCTTTTATACCATGATCTTACCACTCCTCCAAGTATCATTTTCTCCCCTTGAATATGGGTAGGCTTGTGATTATTTTGACCAATAGAATATGATGCTTATTATGCCATATGGCTTTCAATGCTGGGTCAAAAAAGGCAATGCGGCTTTCATCTTGCTAGGAGGAATGCTTTTGCTTGGAGCCCTGCACCAGTGCATAAGAAGTCTGTCTACATTGAGGTTGCCATGCTGTCATGTAGCCAAACCACATGAAGAGGCCATGTGTAAGTGCTGCAGATGTCAGTTTTTATCTTGGGGTTTTCCAGCCCAGGCATCAGACATGCCAGTGAGATTGTATTGGGCCTTTCAAACAGTGTATTACTAGCTGAATACCATTGAGTGATCTCAGTCAATGCTGTGAGGAGCAGAAGAATACCCCAAACACATTCTGCCTATATTTCTAACCCACAGAATCTATGAACATAAGAAAATGGTTGTTTTATGCACTGAGTTTGGGGTAGTTTTGTAGGTAGCGATAGTAATTGGAATGTAGGCCCTGAAGAATAGGAGTGGTTAAGAGTCTATAGGAGGGTGGAAGAGTTGGAAAGACGAGCAGGAATATAGAGGTTAAGTCTCCAGAGGGAGGAGGAAAATAAAAAAGGATTAGGAAAGAAATGGGTGAAAATTGAGGAGAAAGGGTGAGGAATTCACATCTGATGACAGTATATAGCATTTAGTTTTTTCTTGAATTTCACAGGATATTTTATATGTATGTATGTGTATACACATGCATACATACATTTTATATATATATATATATATATATATATATATATATATATGTAATAGTTAAAAAAATTTTTTTTTCATTAAGTTGGAGTTGAGCTCACCTGCCAAGAGGTGGAAGGCAGCAGATTGTGTCTTCCAGAGATAGCCACAACAGCATTTCCCATTCAAAGGCTTGGCTGCTTGGTGGAAAGTAATGAAAACAGTACAGATGACTGACCCTTAGCTCCTTGCCTAACAAATACTCTTGTGAGGAAAGACAGACAGACAGAGGCTTGGCATTTTTTCATTATGTGTGAGTGTTCTGCCTTCCTTGGAAGAATTCACACATGGTATACACGATCAGTGTGAAGTACTTTGAACCCTGCAGAAGGAGAGATGTTTTTTTCCAGAGGAGTGCCTTGGGCTCACTGTGGATCTGTGTTCGTGAGTTCTGAATCTCAAGATGACTCGAGAAATTTGAATAACCCAAAGCCACTTTTAGTTTTGTGAAATGTAAGGATGCTACCTTTAGAGTGGGGACTTAAATTTTTAAGTAGCTGCTTTCTTGAGAGAAGAAAGCAACAAATCTCCAGTTCTAGTTAGGAAGCTTCAGAGAGCTTTTGTCCATGTTGAGGACTCAGCAAGTGTTGCTAATTGAATGGCAGAATTGCTTCTATAAAAGTAAGAATTGTTTTCCGTAGCATCCAGCAATCTGGTCACTAGCCACATGCGAGTCAATGTATTGTTTCTGTGAAGGATTACATTCTCCTTTTTCAAATGTGGCCCTAAGAGCCTAGGAATCCTGCAAGTTTTAGACAGTTTTCCATTTAGTGAAATTAGATACCTAATTAATTATTGGAATCTTTTAATTAATGTTTTAGGAAGAGATGCTGTAGAGTCTCATTAAAATACTATTACTGGATAAAAGAATGGTATTTTCATGAGAGGATAACTGCGATATATCCAATCTTTTTATAGTCTAGTCAGAAGGTAGAATTTGCCCCTAGGTTATCAGAGCAGTCTACATTTCACTTTTGATCTCTCTCACATGCTTCTATTTTTCAATATTTCTCAATGTTCTATTTTTTTTATACTTGTTGGAGTGACCTTGGCACTTCTGAGATGTTGTGACTTGTATTTTCTTCTTTCTCTACTCCTTCCCTGAAAACTGCGGTACATGTAGATAACTCGGTCTCACAGATACTGCTTGATTTCCTTCTGTCTTACTTGAATAATTTTCCTGGAAGAGGCACGACTTTGTCCTTTGTTATTACCAACGTACATTTAAACTATTAGAAAAATTGCCATTGTGATGCTATTGCTTTTTAAAAGCTGCTCATTTTCTTTTGCTTGATTTTGATTTTTTGATACTTTCAGTGAATGTTGGCTAGAGCTTGTTTTTACTCTGGTCATAGTTTTATTTTTATTTTTCAGTCTTTTCATTCATTGCTTCCAAAAAGTACTTTTTTATATCTACTTCTGAAGAATTCTGATTGCTTCATCCTAATTTTTTAGCATCTTAATTTTTCATTCAATAGATTTTTTTCCCCACTTCATTTTCTGCAGATTACTGGACTCGCTTTTGTTCATTGTTAGACTTATTGTTTAGATCTGTCGTGTGTGAACTCAAAGGATCCTTCATACCATTTTTTTTTTACATCTTTCTTATCCAGTTACTAGGCATTTCAGAGTTATTTGACAGTAAAGAGTATTATTCAGTTGTTTTCCTGAATTCCACAGGCTAATGCTTGATTTTCACAAAGTTTGTGAAGGCGAGTGGAGTTTTGCACAGCCTTCTGAACACTGTTCGTGGGAGCTATAGCAAGGCACAGTCCAAGATTGCTCTTTGTGTGCAAGTTTGATTCTGCTGCTGGTGCTCTGGTTTGTGCCTGTGTGTGCAACAGCAAAAGACTCATAAACAATGAACTCAGAATTCAAAGAAAGATTGGTGTGTTTTTTTCTTCCCAGCTAGCATTCTGTGGTTTTTTCTCCTGATTTTTTGGCAAGTGTTGCTTGTCTGTGTCGAGCTGTGCCACATCAGCCTTAAATTTCTACTTTGTATAACTCAGCAAGGAATTAGAAAGAAATATTTACAGTCATATAGCATTCTGTATTTTCCAAAGTAGTTTTACTTAAAATGATCTCATTTTAATCTTCCAACAACTTTCCGAGGGCTGGCTGTCTTGCCTTACGTGTAAGACAGGACCACAGAACCTAAGTGACTAGCCTGAGGTCAAATAACTGGGATGTCAGGGACTTGGAACTCAAATCCGGGACTTCTGAGTCGAAGCCCAGTGCTTTTTCCACTTAACATATTAGGAAAGAAATATAATCTCTATTATCATACAATAATAATCAGCTTCTCTGTATTAGTAGATAAGAGCAAATCAACTGCTTATGATGAGAAATAAGGATGAGCAATGACTTTGCAGAACAGGAAGTAAACACACCATCGGATGCTAATGCCTTCTGCCATGTATCAAATGGGAAAGGTGGTGGTCAGTTGGCATTGGGAAGTTAACTGAAAAACTTTCATTATTGTGTGGGAATCTCTTAGACGCTTGAGGAGTAACAATTTGTGGTTAGTTGTTTTTGTTTTGTTTCTGAGGACAGAAATCACCTGCAGAAATTGGTGAAAATAGGGTGAGAAGTTAATCAAGCTTATGAGAGATAAAGGCTCAGTTTCGGCTTTGAGATGTAGAGAATAGTTTTAAATGCTTTATTTTGCTGTATGTGTTTTTAAGACAACAGATGGTCCAGTTCCCAAACTTATAATGGTTAAACTTAGGGTTTTTTACCTTTGTGATGGTGTGAAAGTGATACACATTCAGTAGAAACTATGCTTTGAGTACCCATGCAACCATTCTGCTTTTCACTTCCAATGTAGTAGTCAATCAATTACATGAGATAGTCAGCACTTTATTTAAAATAGACTTTGTGTTAGATGATTTTGCCTTACTATAAGCTAATGTAAGTGTTCTGAGCACATATAAGGTAGGCTAGGTTAAGCTATGATGTTCAGTAGGTTAGTAAATGCATTTTTACTTAACAATATTTTCAGCTTATGATAGGCTTACTGGGAGGTAACCCCATTGTAAGTTGAGGAGCATCTGTAGTTAGCATGTGATTATATCTTCTATGCTCTGATCCAGTAACATGGATTTGTGATTCACTTCTATTACCTGGCCTGATACATCTCTAATTGCCTTAATTATATATATATATTTTAAGAGGTAGGTAGGGCCTCACTCTGTTGCCCAGGCTGGAGTGCAGTGGAGCGATCATAGGTCACTGTACCCTTGATCTCCCAGGCTCTAGTGATCCTCCCATCTCAGCCTCCTGAATATGCTAGACTATGGGCATGCACCGTTGCATCTGGTTAGTTGTTTAATATTTTTTTTTGGTAGAGATGGGGTCTCACTATATTGTCTAGGCTGGTCTCTCCTGGGCTCAAGTGATTATTCTGCTTCAGCCTCCCAAACTGGTAAGATTACAGGTGTATGCCACCATGCTTGGGCCCCCCTTAATTCTATCTTTTTGATTCATAAGTTAAGCAACAGTTTTTTTTTTTTTTT
>NW_016107495.1:1677164-1679851 GCF_001604975.1 Cebus imitator
TCAGTTTGCTGAGAATGATGGTTTCCAGGTTCATCCATGTCCCTACAAAGGACACAAACTCATCGTTTTTGATGGCTGCATAGTATTCCATGGTGTATATGTGCCACATTTTCCTTGTCCAGTCTATCATCAATGGGCATTTGGGTTGGTTCCAGGTCTTTGCTATTGTAAACAGTGCCACAGTGAACATGTGTGTATGCATCTTTATAATAGAATGATTTATAATCCTTTGGGTATATACCCAGTAATGGGATTGCTGGGTCAAATGGAATTTCCATGTCTAGGTCCTTGAGGAATCGCCACACTGTCTTCCACAATGGTTGCACTAATTTGCACTCCTACCAACAGTGTAAACGTGTTCCTATTTCTCCACATCCTTTCCAGCATCTGTTGTCTCCAGATTTTTTAATGATCGCCATTCTAACTGGTGTGAGGTGGTGTCTCAATGTAGTTTTGATTTGCATTTCTCTAATGACCAGTGATGATGAGCATTTTTTCATATGTTTGTTGGCCTCATGTATGTCTTCTTTTGAAAAGTGTCTGTTCATGTCCTTTGCCCACTTTTGAATGGGTTTGCTTTTTTCTTCTAAATCTGTTTTAGTTCTTTGTAGATTCTCGATATTAGCCCTTTGTCAGATGGGTAGATTGCAAACATTTTTTCCCATTCTGTTGGTTGCTGGTTCACTCTAATGATTATTTCTTTTGCTCTGGAGTTTTATTAGGTCTCATTTGTCTATTTTGGCTTTTGTTGCCATTGCTTTTGGTATTTTAGTCATGAAGTCCTTGCCTATGCCTATGTCCTGAATGGTTTTGCCTAGATTTTCTTCTATGGTTTTTATGGTGTTAGGTCTTATGTTTAAGTCTTTAATCCATCTGGAGTTAATTTTAGTGTAAGGTGTCAGGAAGGGGTCCAGTTTCTGCTTTCTGCATATTGCTAGCCAGTTTTCCCAACACCATTTATTAAACAGGGACTCCTTTCCCCATTGCTTGTTTTTGTCAGGTTTGTCAAAGATCAGATAGTTGTAGATGTGTGGTGTTGCCTCCGAGGCCTCTGTTCTGTTCCATTGGTCTATACCTCTGTTTCGGTACCAGTACCATGCTGTTTTGACTACTGTAGCCTTGTAGTGTAGTTTGAAGTCAGGTAGCATGATGCCTCAAGCTTTGTTCTTTTTGCTTAGGATTGACTTGACTATGCGGGCTCTCTTTTGGTTCCATATGAAGTTTAAGGTGTTTTTTTCCAGTTCTGTGAAGAAGGTCATGGGTAGCTTGATGGAGATAGCATTGAATCTATAAATTACTTTGGGCAGTATGGCCATTTTCACGATGTTGATTCTTCCCAACCGTGAGCATGGAATGTTTTTTCCATCTGTTTGTGTCCTCTCTTATTTCGTTGAGCAGTGGTTTGTAGTTCTCCTTGAAGAGTTCCTTTATATCCTTTGTTAGTTGTATTCCTAGGTATTTTACTCTCTTTTTAGCAATTGTGAATGGCAGTTCCTTCTTGATTTGGCTTTCTTTAAGTCTCTTATTGGTGTATAGGAATGCTTGTGTTTTCTGAAAAATACGGAATGCTTCATAAATTTGCATGTCATCCTTGTGCAGGGGCCATGCTAATCTTCTCTATATCATTCCAATTTTAGTATATGTACTGCTGAAGCAAGCACATGTTTTATCTTTTTGTGGAGACAGGGCATTGCTTTGTTGCCTAGGGTGATCTCTAACTCCCAGCTTCAAGGGATCCTCCTGGTCTTTTGAAGTGCTGGGATCACAGGTGTGAGCCACTGTGCCTGGTGGTTTTCTTTAATGTGGGAAATATGAGGGAAGAAAATTTAAAGGTCAAGATAATAAGGTGGACAGATATGTATAGCTAAACTCTTTGGAGCATTTGTGAGTGAAAAAATTGGGTTTTAATTTTCAAATGTACTTAAAATGTATTTAGAACTGAATTATCAAAAGATTTTAACTTTTGCTTATGATTTAAATAAATACCCAGTTTTATTTTATGAAACAGAAGGGATCTGAAAGAAATTTGATATGGTCAAAAGCAAATTTAATTAAAATAGAATATTAGCTCTTCAAGTTACTGTTTTGCTACCGTACCTCTTAAGAGACATTGGTTTGTCAGAATTTGTATCATTCTAATAATTAACTGAACTGAAAAAACTGCATATGCTTTTAGAGCTAAAGACCATCTGATGTCATCTAATCTACTACCCATTGTAGCAATTTCCTTAGTAGTGTTCTTAGTAAGTGCATATATAGCTACTATCATTAAAAAGAATATTATCCATGGGACAACATTACAATGGTCATTCAAAAAATATTTTTGTCCTGGGAACAAAACAACTTTATTTTCTTATCTGCATGACAGTTTTATGGTACTGAAGGGAGCTCTCAGCAGAATTCTTGTTTGAACTAATTAGCCATACCAAAATTCCTTTTATAGTGGTGATGTTTTTGACAAGTGGAATTACTAGAATTACCACAGTAATCATTTGGGTGAAGAAATTGTGGATAATGGCAGCAGACTATAGGTGAAGCAAATCATAGTCCCAATATTTAAAAAAAAGAAGGACTGGCCAGGCAAGGTAGCTCATGCCTATAATCCCAGCACTTTCGGAGGCTGAGGTGAGTGGATCACCTGAGATAAGGAGTTCAAGACTAACCTGGGCAACATGGCGAAACCCCAT
>NW_016107495.1:1680102-1756755 GCF_001604975.1 Cebus imitator
AAGGAAGGGTATATTCTTAAAGTTTCTCTTTAAATTTTAAATTGATATTGGATAGGATTCAATAGTTGATTATTAAATTGTTTGAGAGCATTTAAAACATGTTATATCTTTGGTAGACAGTGTGGGTTGACATAGAAGCAAGTTATACCAAATTTGTCTTATGCTTTTTTAATGGTAGATTAGCTGACATAGCAAATCATTTCAGCAGAAAATTTAACAGTTTTCCTCTGATGTCTTTCTAGATGTTTCATATGTTATTATACCAAAAAGTAGTTAAGTAAATTTGCAGTAAATGGAACAATCATTGGAAAATCTCAGATGAAATACTCTAGGGTTGTATTTTTGACTCTGTTTTGTTCAGCATTTTTCTGAGCGATATAACATATTTGTTAAACTTGTGGAGGGCACAGATTTAAAGAGACAGCTACTGTGACATATGACAAAATTTCAATCTATCCCAGTAGGTTAGTATGTTGGATTAGAAGCAGCAGGATGTAATAAGAGTAAAGTACATTGCTAGGGTTTGAATATTATTTGCCATGTTAAGACTTTGTCCCCAGCGTGGTGCTGTTGAGAGGTGGCACCTTTAAGAGGTGATTAGGTCATGAAGATAGATGGATTAGTATATTTCTCTCGATACGAGATTAGTTTTCATGAGAATGGTTTAGTTTACAAGAAAATGGGTTGTTATAAAATGAAGCTGCCTCTCATGTGTTGCCCTTTTCCTTCTCATGTACCTGGTTTCCCTTCTGTTTCTCTGCCATGTTTTGATGCAGCATGAGGCCCTCACTAGAAGCTGCCACATCTGACCACTTAAAGTTGAACTTCCCAGCCTGTGGAACTGTGTGCTAAATAAATCTTTTTCTTTATATAAATTGCCCAGTCACAGGTATTCTGCTATAATAACACAAAACAGATGAAGACATCCATTATTTAGGTTTCAATTTTATAGGTGGAGGAAAGCAGTTACATGAAAAATTATCTGCAATATATAGTGTGAACCAATAATGTGATGCAGTTACTAAAAAAGCTAACACAGTCTTGTGCTGAATTAACAACACTTTGGGTCTACATTGTGGAATGAGGTGGTTGTGCTGTGCCTGTGATATGGTAGACCATACATAGTGTTACATTGACTTTTGGGCAGCACACCGTAGGAACACCATTAATGAGGGGGTGTTTGACAGAAATCATGACACATTACACACTGCTTAAAGAAGCTAAGAGTGCTAGTTTTTAAAGATAGAAAGGTCTGGAAATGGAGGCTCTGATAGATTTTATAAATTGTCCAAGATGATATTGGTAGTTCTTAGCAGATCTAGTTCTCTGTTCTTAGTTCTGGGTTCTTTCTACTCATGATAATTTGTTCTTCTAGAAAATAAAGCCAATGCTACAAAGTAGACATTATTAGGAAACAGATTTTGACTCTGCAGAGAGTTTTTAATAATTGGTGTTGTCCTCTAATATAAGGAACTGCTTTGGGAAATAATGAGGTTTTTATTACAGGAGAAATGGAAATAGACATAGTATAACTTCTTTTTTTTTTGGGGGGAGGGGGGACAGAGTCTTGCTCTGTTGCCCAAGCTGAAGTGCAGTGGCTTGATCTTGGCTCACTGCAACCTCCCCATCCCAGGTTCAATCAGTTCTCCTGCCTCAGCCTCCCGAATAGCTGGGACTACAGGCGTGTGCCACCACCCCTGGCTAATTTTTTGTATTTTCAGTAGAGACGGGGTTTTACCATGTTAGCCAGGATGGTCTCGATCTCCTGACCTCGTGATCCTCGGCCTCGGCCTCCCAGAGTGTTGGAATTACAGGTGTGAACCACCACGCCTGGCTGTATAATTTGTTTATTAGAAATAGGGTATATATATATATTTTTTTTTTCCCATTTATTTTATTGTATTTTAGGTTTGGGGGTACATGTGAAGAACATGCAAAATTGTTGCATAGGAACCCACATGGCAGTGTGATTTGCTGCCTTCCTCCCCATCACCTACATGTGGCATTTCTCCCCTGTTACCCCCCCCAGCTCCCCACCCCCCACCGTCCCTCCCCTATGTCCCCCCAACTGACCCCAGTGTGTAGTGCTCCCCTCCCTTTGTCCATGTGCTCTCATCGTTCAACACCCGCCTATGAGTGAGAACATGCGGTGTTTGATCTTCTGCTCCTCTGTCAGTTTGCTGAGAATGATGGTTTCCAGGTTCATCCATGTCCCCACAAAGGACCCAAACTCGTTTTTGATGGCTGCATAATATTCCATGGTGTATATGTGCCACATAGAAATAGGGTATATTTTAAGGGATAATTGTGAGTTCAACTATGTCAGAAACTGAGCTGGATAACATGTGGAGGGTAACCATATCCTTCTCTATGCTTGTTGTCCTGGTTAGTTATTAATAATGCCCGTTTTTCCCACTCTGGGTGTCCCATTTTTGGTGATAAATGTTATGGTTGCCTTTATTATAAGGTTTATTTTCCAACTCTGTAAATATGCTGAATGAAAATTATTTCAGCATAAATTATATTAGTTTACCATATGAAATCAAGTCTTAGTGGCAATATGTGGAGTCTTGGAGAAAATCACTTAAAAATATTTTTGAAATGGAAAATTTCAAACATTTACATATGTAAAGAGAATGGTATAATAAACTCCTATGTACCTATCACACAGTTTCACAACTATTAACTCATAGACAATTTGATTTCATATGTCCTCCATCAGCTTTTTCCCACATAATTTTGAAGCAAATTCCAAGTGTCATCCATAAGTATTGTGTTTTTATAAGCTATGGACTCTCTTTGTAAACATAACTTGAATATCATTGACACACTTAAAAAAAATCAATGCTAATTCTTAAATCCTTTATTACTAGTCTGTATTCAATTTTTTGATATATATAGATGTATACACACATACATACATATATACAGACATATATAAACATACATATGTAAGATGTATGTGTGTTTAACAATATTTTTGGATACTGATTGTATACATTGCAATAGGTTGATATGTCATTTAGGTCTCTTATTTGCAGCTATCTTGTTCTGTTATTCCTTTTCTTTTTCTTTGTCTTTTTTTTCCTTTTCCCCCTCCTTCTTTTCTTCCTATTCTTCCTCATATTCTTCTTCATCTGGTTCTCATTCGTTCTCCTTCATTCTTTTTTCTCTCCTTTTTCTTCTTTGTTTTGCATTTATTTGTAACTCAGCTGGGCCATTTGTTTTCTAGTTTTCCACAGTTTGATTTTGATGATTTCATTTCTATGGGGTCATTTAATGTGGTGGTTTGATCTAGAGGCTTACTCAGGTTCAGGTTTGGTTTTGTTTTGGTTTGGTTTTGTTTTTATTTCTCGCAAGAATATCTCACAGGTAACATAGTCTTTCATTAGAGGTCTATAATATGGCAGCCTTCAATGGTCTTTGCTTAGATCTATTAATTTGTAAAGTGTTGCAAAATGATAATATTCTGTCATTTCTTCTTCATTTATTAGTTGGAATACTTGTGTAAGGAGTTTTTCCTGATCAACTATTTGGTAATCCTAAGTACAGGTTCCCTTAGAAAGGATAGGATAAATTCTTTCTTTTCCTTTATTTTCCAGTTTTCAAAATAACGTGTAGATCCTTTATATCTTCCGAAGATAACTTGATTTTTTAATGTATCATAACTCATGGGTTTAAAATCATTTGGTGTGTTTTAATTCATTATAGTTATTGTTATTGATGCTTAAATTCACTCGTCTTTGCCCAGGAGCCTCTGCATGATGGCTCCTCAAGTCTTGTTGATATGACCCACAAAGCCTTTGATAGTTTCTTGTTTTCTGGCACGACCAGATGTTTCAGGCTCATCTTGTACTTTTTAAACTCTGGGCCTCAGGCCAGTCTTTTCAGTCTTTGTCCCCTCACTACTCACCAGCTATAACTCTTGTAAGAAATTGCTGTACTCTGCGAAAATGTCTGGCTGGCTGTAGTGAGTTGCCGAGCCAGGCTCTCCCAGGGCTCAGGCTGTGCTTTTTGTTTGATTAATTTGGTACATCAGGCAGCTTTAATAGCTTGAACCATTCTCCTCTGTATTAAGTAGCTTTGTTTGTTTTGTTTCTTTATTTGCCTTTTGGGCACAGACCTGCTGCCTACCTTCACTAGTTGTGGGATAGAAAATAAGAATAACAAAGCCTTTTCTTATGGCCTTGATCTTTAGTGGCCCAGACTGAGTGCTGTCTTCCTGTGGGGTTGTCATTTAACAGGCAGAACTGTCAGAGATATGATTTTGGAAAATCACACAGGGCCATGATTAGATATCTAAAATTTCATTTCTCCAGGAGGAATATTGAACAGCCAAACTTCCTGCCTTTTTTGGTTTCTGAAACAGCAGGCCCTGAGACAAAAATTTGAGTACATATACTTCACTGGGAAGTGATATGGTTTGGCTGTGTCCCCACCCCAAATCTCATCTTGAATTCCCACGTATTGTGGGAAGGACTTGTGGGAGGTAATCAAATCATGGGGGTAGGTCTTTCCCATGCTGTTCTCATGATAGTGAATAAGTCTCATGAGATTTGATGGTTCTATAAGGGGGAATTTCCCTGTATAAGCTCTCTCTTTGGCTGCTTCCATCCTCATAAGATGCAACTTACTCCTCTTTGCCTTATGCCATGATTGTGTGAAGCTTCCCCAGCCACATGGAGCTGTGAGTTCTTTATCAAACCTCTTTTTTTTTTTTTGTAAATTGTCCGGTCTCAGGTATGTCTTTATCAGCAGTGTGAAAATGGACTAATATAGTAAATTGGTACCAGTAGAGTGGGGTACTGCTCAAAAGATACCTGAAAATATGGAAGCGACTTTGGCACTGGGTAACAGGCAGAGATTGGAACAGTTTGGAGTACTCAGAAGAAGACAGGAAAATATGGGACAGCTTGGAACTTCCTAGAGGCTTGCTGAATGGTTTTGACCAAAATGCTGATAATGATATGGACAATAGAATCCAAGCTGAGGTGGTCTCAGATGGAGATGAGGAACTTGCTGGGAACTGGATCAAAGGTGACTCTTGTTATGTTTTAGCAAAGAGACTGGGGGCATTTTGCCCCTGCCCTTGAGATTAGTGGAACTTTGAACTTGACAGAGTTGATTTAGGATATCTAGTGGGAGAAATTTCTAAGCAGCAAAGCATTTAAGAGTTGACTTGGGTGCTATTGAAAGCATTAAGTTTTATAACGGAAGCAGTACATAAAAGTTTGGAAAATTTACAGCCTGACAATGTGATACAAAAAAATCCCATATTCTGAAGAGAAATTCAAGCCAGCTGCAGAAATTTACATAGGTAATGAGGAGCGAAAGTTAATCCTCAAGACAATGGAGAAAATGACTGCAGGGCATGTCATAGGTCTTCACAGCAGCCCCTCCCATTATAGGCCTGGGGTCCTAGGGGGAAAATGTGGTTTCATGTCCCTGTGCTGTATGCAGCCTAGGGACTTCGTGCCCTGTGTCCCAGCCTCTTCAGCTGTGGCTGAGAGGGACCAACATAGAGCTTGGGCCATGGCTTCAGAGGGTGCAAGCCCCAGGCCTTGGCAGCTTCCATGTGGATGTTGAGCTTGCAAGTACACAGAAGTCAAGAATTGGGGTTTGGGAACCTCTGCCTAGATATCAGAAGTTGTATGGAAATGCCTGGATACCCACGCCAAGCGTGCTGCAGGGATGGGGCTCTCATGGAGAACCTCTGCTAGGGCAGTGCAGAAGGGAAATGTGGGTCGGAACACCCACACGGAGTCACTACTGGGGCACCGCCTAGTGGAGCTGTGAGAAGAGGGCTACCATCCTCCAGACCTCAGAATGGCAGATCCACTGACAGCTTGCACCATGTGCCTAGAAAAGCCACAGACATTCAACACTAGCCTGTGAAGACAGCTGGGAGGCTGTACTCTGCAAAGCCACAGGGGTGGAGCCACCCAAGACCATGGGAACCCACCTCTTGCATCAGCATGACCTAGACGTGAGACATGTAGTCAAAGGAGATAATTTTGGAGCTTTAATATTTGACTTCCCCACTGGATTTCTGTCTTGCATGGGCCTGTAGCCCCTTTGTTTTGGCTAATTTCTCCCATTTTGAATGGCTGCGTTTACCCAATGCCTGTACCCCCATTTTATGTAGTAAGTAACCAATTGCTTTTGATTTTACAGACTCAGGCAGAAGGGACTTGCCTTGTCTCAGATGAGACTTTGGATGCCCAAATGAGTTAAGCCTTTGGAGGACTATTGGGAAGGCATGACTGGTTTTGAAATGTGAGGATGTGAGATTTGGGCGGGGGTCGGGGAGGAATGATATGGCTTGGCTGCATCCCCACCTCAATCTCATCTTAAATTCCCACGTGTTGTGGGAGGGATGCAGTTGGAGGTGGGAGGTAATTGAATCGTGGGGGTAGGTCTTTCCATGCTGTTCTCAGGATGGTGAATAAGTTTCACAAGATCTGATGGTTCTATAAGGGGGAGTTTCCCTGCACAAGCTGTCTCTTTGCCTGCCGCCATCCACGCAAGATGTGACTTGCTTCTCTTTGCTTTCCACCGTGATCGTGAGGCTTCCCCAGCCAAGTGGAACTGAGTCCTCCATTAAACCTCTTTGCTTTGTAAATTGCCCAATCTTGGGTATGTCTTTATCAGCAATGTGAAAATGGACTAATACAGGAAGTGATCTCTGAAAGCACAGTGAGGAAGTGGGGAAGAGAAAGAGAGGGAGAAAAGCCAAAATAGGGTGCATTGAGAGTAGGTTATTGCTGTGGTTAAGTGGGGTTATATTTCATTCACAACCTCCCAGCTATGTGAAACTCACTTCAGTATTATCTCAGGGAAGGGCAAGGAGTTTGTTTATACATCCATCCTTATCCTTCTTTCTAGACGTCATTCACTTCCAAGTAGTCCAGCCTTTTTATATCGTGGCCAAGCTACCTTCTAGGCCAGAGAATGCCCTTATGCAGACAGATGCAGTTCCTGGAGCTGGATGGCCATGATTTGTAGTAGTGGTTCTTTCTGAAATTGAGGGTAGGGTTTGGGGGAGGGGAGGAGGTTATTTTCTTCTCTGGGGAGCATTTGGCAAAGTCTGTGGACATTTTTGGTTGTCACAACTGGGGGAAAAAGTGCCACTGGCTGGCATCTAGTGGGTACCTGTCAGGGATGCTGCTAAACATATCACAGTTCATAGGGTAGCCTCCTGCAGCAAAGAGTTATCCATTCCCAAATATCAGTAGTGCTATGGCTGAGAAACTGTTTTACAAGAATTCAGAGCTGTGGGTGACCTCTGGGTAGGAGGACCAAGGGAAATATGGTGGGTCACCATGGCATTTGCTACACTTCCCAGGTACACCCTGAATTTCTTGCTACTCTACTTTTGCTCATGATGTTCCCTTTGTATCTTCGTTTCCAAATCCTTTTTATTCTTTAATTTTTTGGTATACAGTCTATATGATATATTGTTTCACTTTTTATAAAGGAATATATTAATATATTTTTAACTTTTTAAATTTTAGATTTTTGTTTTCTAACTCCTAGTCCAAGTGCCACTTCTTCAGTTAAGTCATCTGTTAGATCCTTACTAATTCCTGTATTTTCAGAATTTGCATGGTGTGTTATTTGTTCATTTCTTGTGATGCTAATAAATTTTTACTTTGTGTTATATTTTTCTCTCAAATTGTTATTTTAAAGAGTAACAGCTGCCTTTTAAAAATTGGAACAAATTATACTATGAGCATCTGTAAACCCTTTATTTAATCTATCAGTTGTTAACATTTTGCCATGTTTTGAAAATCTCTTCTCTACTCACATGTATATGTGTATGCTGATATAGACGTATAGTACAGTATCTCTCTAAATCTTTGAGTCATTTTAAAGTAAGTTGCAAATATTTTCCTACTTCACCCCTAAATACTTCACTGTATATCTCCCAATAAAAGAACATTTTTCACCTGTAGAATCTCAGTGCCGCTATCATACTCAAGGAGTTTTAACAATGGTTGCAGTAGCATCTTATTTGTGGTCCATATTTATATTTACCCAGCTGTTCATTAATGTTCTTTTACCATTTTTTCCCCAGATCTGTGTTCCAGTGACAGATCATGCATTATATTTACTGTTCACATTAAAAAAATTATTTTCATTAATCGAAATAATTTTCTTACCTTTTTTTTTTTTTGATTTTTCATGACATGGATGATTAATGATTTTGAAGAGTCTGGGCTTTTTGTTTTGTAACATGTCCCACAGTTTGGTTTATCTGGTTTTATCTTCCTGGTTGTATTCAGTTTAAACACATTTGTCAAGCTTTTAAAATAAGTGATGTTATGTATTTCTCAATGCAGTTACCACAAGGTCCATGATGACAGTTTGTTCCTTTGTTGCTGCTGCTTGACCACTTGTTTAAATTAAGTTGCATCTACCAGATTTTCCCATTATAAAGATACCTTTTCTCAATTTTAGTTAATAAGTGATCTGTGAGGTGACACTCTGAGACTGTATACTGTTCTGAAAAGCATTTTGTCCAATGGTTTTAGTATCCATTGATAACCCTATCTTGAATCAACACTACAAGCTTTATTGTGGCAGAATCTCTTTAGTCTTTTTCTGTCAGTGACAATACTTAATATAATGTATATGTTTAATATTTGTTGAGGGATTGAGTGAATTAATAAATGAAAATTTTATTTTTAGTGAATGAGAAAACATCTTCATTTATCCTGCCAGTTTAACCAAAATCTTTATAGTCACATGCTCTTTTTCTTAAGCTTGTTCAAGTATAGAATAATTAATTACTCTTTAATTTTTCCTATTGCTTCACATTTCAGGGTTTTTTCATAGTTTCCGCCAAATGGCAATGTCTCTTTTACTTCTCAGTAAATGCAAAACTACTTATTCTGTATGTTTAACTTTACAACATTCATCTCATTATGATATTTCATTTACAGAAAATTAAATGTAAATACATAGTGTTCTAGGAGCTACACCTAAATCAAGGGTGTGTGAATGTGTGTATGGGTATATAAAAATCAAGCTTACTTGCTAAATTTTCCCTTTTTTTCCCCCAATGTTTTACTATTTCATGACAGGGATCATTATTGATTTGTTCTAAAATTATATTTAATTCTGGACTACTTTTTTAAAACAACAATCATAGAAAGATTGAAAAAGCTTACTTTCTTTTTTATAGTGTCACCTGCATTGTAGTTATTAAAAAAGAATTGAATTGCAGTAACGAAACAGTTTGTGAATATGCATTGGAAGATTACGAAGACTAAAATTTTCTGCAGTAGAATATTTATTGCTCAATAAAGTAATGCTAATTTATAGCATTTGGCTTAAAATATTGTTATTTTATGCAAATATACAAAAATACAAGGTTAAAAGTTCATTTAAAACATATCTGAAGATAGGACATTATATCCCTTTCTGAATTAGTCTAATTTTCCCAGAATCAACAACATGTATATTCTCTCTAATATACATAAGAATCATGTGGCCTAATTTCCTGAAAATTGTCTTATTATAAACCACTGAAAGAACTAGGCATATTTAACCTGGAGAAGAGAAGATGAAAAAAAGACCTGACAATCATCTGCAGATGATTTGGGGACTATCGTGTAGAATAATGCTTAGGGTAGAACTTGTGTTAGAGGGTAAAAATGATTTGTAGCTATATTTTCTGTTTGCGTATAAGAAAGAACTTTTTCCAATGACTACTAACTGCCCAGCAACAGAATATGCTATCTAATGAGGTAGTGAGGACATTTTACATGGAGGTAGTCATGGAAAATTAGGTGACTTTTCCTTCTTACCTTCCCTTCATTCCCTTTGTTTCTGTCTTTCCTAATCAGTGTTTCCTCTAGGTCTGTGCTGTCCAATATAGTTGTTAGTAGCCACATGTGGTAATGGAGTCTTTGAAATGCAGGTAGTCTGAATTGAGATGTGCTGTAAGTGTGAAATACACATTAGATGCTAAAGTGTTATGTTTAAAAATGCAAAATATCTAACTGATAACTTTTATATTGATGATATGTTGAAATGGTACTATTTTATATATTATAAAGGTTAATTAACTTCATTAGTTATTATTTTAATTATAAGCTTCTTTTTTTTTTTGATGGAGTCTCGTGCTGTCACCCAGGCTGGAGTGCAGTGGCTCAGTCTCAGCTCACTATAACCTCCACCTCCCAGTTCAAGCGATTCTCCTGCTTTAGCCTCCCAAGTAGCTTGGACTACAGGTACAGGCCCCCACACTCAGCTAGTTTTTCTATTTTTTAGTAGAGATGGGTTTCACCATGTTGGCTGGGCTGGTTTTGAACTCCTGACCTCAGGTGATCCTGCCCACCTCGGCCTTCTAAGGTACTAGGATTACAGTCGTGTGCCACCATGCCTGGCCATAATTAGTAGGTTTAATTATCAATTCTTGGTAAAAAGGAGTAAATAGTACACCCTATCTCTCTCATTGTTTGTAATTTAAAACTATAGAGTACCTAACGGATACACATAGGAACTGCTTGAGGACTTGGAAAAGTAATTATCGACGTACTAAGAAGAAATAAAAACTCAAAGATTAACCCATATGGAGGTCATTTTCCTATGATTTAAAAAAATTGTTTATCTTTTCTTTCCATATCTCCTGGTTTGGATCGTAGGGTATCCTAGATCCTAGCACTATGCACTGGGCAAGGACAGAAAATTCTCCAATGGAAAACCTCTCTTCCAGGTCAAACACATAGAAAGCAGGACCCTTGAAGATGGAACTTTGTTTTCCCCCTTCAACTCTTCTGTTCCTAGGGCAGGCAAGCTCTAGTGATGAAACAAGAACTCTTATAGTGGCCGCTTAGACTTTTTTCTTTTGGGTTTCTCCTCCAGGTTGACACAGTATTGGAGAGTACATAAAAACATGGGAAGGGAAAACTCCCAGTTTCTAGCCAGAGTACCAGGAAGAGGCACCACTGAGAGGCAGAGAGTACAGGGGAAATCACAGAGAAGAGGGGCTGGAGAAAAGGATCCTTTAATTTGTGTATGAAGTTTCAGGCTTATCCTTGAACTTCACACATGAAACCGGACAGAATCAATATACCAAAGCCTTTGAGAACTGAGGTATAGCGTAGAACAGTGCTGAGATCCAAGACTAGCCTCTGAGCAGTGCGTACTTTGGGAAAACCAGAATAGCATTTAAAGGCTTTGAAAACGATTCTGATGAATCAAGTCCGCAGAAGATGGTTTAGTGCTTTCACTCTGAACCTAACTTTATGCCAATTCATTTGGCAGTTAAGTGAAATGAACACATTCCTTGAAAGAAATAAACTATCCAAACTCACTTAGGAAGAAATAAATTATCTGATTAATCCTATATCTGTTAAATAAATTGAATTTATAGTTGAAAAAACAGTCTTTCAAAAATGAAACACCAGACTCAGATTATCTCAGGTAAATCCAACCAAATATTTAAGACAAAAAAATCACCAATTCTATGCAGTATCTTCCAGAAATTGAAACGAATACAACAGTTTCTGTCTTATTTTATGAGGCTGGCATTTCAAAACCAGTCAAAGAAAGTAGAAAACGAACAAACTATAGGCCAGTATCCCTCATTTGAACAAATAAGCGAAACTTTTAAAAAAATTAGCAAATTGAATTCAGCAACATATATAAAATACATATATATGTATACAACATACATTTTATATATATGTATAAAAGTAAAATAATGTGTCATCATCAAGCAGGTTTTATTCTGGGAATGAATGCCAAGTTCAACATTTGAAAATCAATCTATGCAATTCTCCATATTAACAGACTAATACAAGATAAACTGTATGATCATATCAATGGATACAGAAAAGACTAAAATTTAAAATCTTCATGATAAAAACTCTTAGCTGAATAGGAATAAAAGGGAATTTCCTCAGCCTCAAACTTATAAAGAAAACTACACAGAACCTACAGCTTAATATCATACATGGTGAAAGAAAAAAGTGCTTTTCTTCTAATACTGAGAATGAGGCAAAGATATTCATGTGAAACCATGCGTACTGAATGAATAGGCCCCCCCCCCCGCAAAAAGGCTTTGTGTGAGCAACATGGCTGTTTATTCACCCAGTGCGAGTGGGCTGAGTCCAAAAAGAGAGTCAGTGAAGGGTGATGGGATAGGAGTTGGTTTTATAGGTTTGGGGTGGGCAGTGGAAAGTTGCAGAAGTTACAGTTTAGGGTGGTTTTTTGCAAGCTGGGAGGGGATCATAGGATGTGGAGTGTTGACCAAGGTCGGTTACAAAGTCCAATGGCCTTATCAATTGGGGGCAGGAATAAGAAACAATAGAGAATGTCTCAAAGTTAAGTAGGCACCACAGGGGTTGATCATTTCTTCCTCTTTTCATGGTCTTCCAGTTGCTTCAAGTTTTCCAGGAACTCATCTGGAGTGTCTGTGCAGGTCACAGAGGTTAACATGGTGTCCATGGTGCCATCAGTTAGCCTGAAAGACTGTGCAGTTCACTTTCACAAATCCTTTATAACATAGTACTGGAAGTTGCAGGAAGTCAAGAAAATGAAATAAAAGGCATGTGGATTGGAAAAGAAGAGATAAATTGCCTAATTTGCATATAACATGATTGTCTATTTAGAAAATCCCAGGATATTTTCAAAAAATCTTAGAACTCATGAGTGAGTTTTTTAAGATTACGGATACAAGATCAGCATAGGAAAATCAATAATATTTCTTTATACTAGCAATGAACAATCAGAAACAGAAAGTTAAAAACAATTAGAAATAGAAAGTTAAAAAGTACCAGTTATAATACCTTCCTGCCAAAAAAATGCTTAGTTATAAATCTAATAAGGTATGTTCAGTATGTATATGTAGATTGAAGGAATTGAAGAAGGCCTCAATAAATGGAGAGATATATAATATATCATGGATGGGAAGACTCAACATAGTTAAGATGTTTCCCCTAATTAATTAGTTCCCTAAATCAATTTTCCCTAAATTAATGTACAGTATTTAGTGCAGTCCCCATCAAAATTCCAGCAGGATTGGGAAGATACTGACTGACAAGATGATTTTAATATGTATATGGAAGGCAAAGAATTAGAATAGCAAAAATAATTTTGAAAAAGAACAATAAAAATGGAGTCAGACTACTCAGTTTGAAGACTTACTATCAAGGCAATGTGCTATTGGCAAAAGAATAGACATAGATCAATAGAACAAAATAGAAGGTCCAATAATAGATCCATATAAATATGGTCAGTAATATTTCACAAAAATGCAAAGGCACTTCAATGGCAAAAGGAGTCTTCTCAACAAGTAGACATCTACATCCAAAAAAAAAAAAAGACCCAAACCATGTTCAAAAATTAACTCAAATGAATCACATTCTTAAATGGAAAATTTCAAACTATAAAACTCCAGGAAGTGACCATAGAAGGTAGGCTTTGTGACTTGGGCTGGGCATTGAGTTACATAGTCCATAAAAGAAAAAAGTTGATAAATTGTATTTCACCAAAGTTAAAAACTTTTGCTCTGCTGAAGAGACTGTTAAGAGTAGAGGAGGACGAGAAGCAGGAAGAGAAATTTGCAAATCATGTATCTTAACAGAGAACAAATTTCAAGAATATATAAAGAGCTTTCAAAAGTCAACAATAAGAAAACCAACAACAGTAAAAAAATGGGAGACAGATTTGAGCAGATACTCCACCAAAGAAGATATACAGATAGCAAATAAGCACATGAAAAGATGCTCAACTTTATTAGTCATTAGGAAAATGCCGATTAAGGCTGGGTATGGTGGCTCATGCTTGTAATCTCAGTACTTTGGGAGGCTGAAGCGGGTGAATCACAAGGTCAAGAGATCAAGACCATGTTGGCCAACATGGTGAAACCCCATCTCTACTGAAAATACAAAAATTAACTGGTCATAATGGTGTGCAACTATAGTCCCAGCTACTTGGGAGGCTGAGTCAGGAGAATCTCTTGAACCTGGGAGGTAGAGGTTGCAGTGAGCCAAGATCATGCTACTGCACTCCAGCCTGCTACAGAGTCAGACTTCATCCGAAAAAAAAAAAAAAAAAAAAGAAAAATGCAGATTAAAATCATTATGAGATGCCATGACATACCTATTAGAATGACTAAAATCAATGACAATAATAACAAAAATTTGACCATATTAAATGTTGGCAAGCATGTATAGAAACTGGAACTCTCATGTATTGTTGGTGTGAATGCTAAATGTAATAGTCACTTAGGAAAAAAGATTGGGAGTTTGTTTTATGGTTAAAGATACGCTTCATTATATGACCCAGCAATCCAGCCTTAAGCATTTATCTAGAAATAAAAACTGTACATTCACACAAAATGTATACATATATGTTTGTAGCAGCATCATTTATAATCATCACAAACTGGAAATAATCTACATGTCTTTCATTGGGTAGATGGATATAAAAACTGTGGTACATCTGTACGATGGAATATACTAGTAAGCTCTAAAAAGGAGCCAGCTATTGATACATGCAGCAGTTTGCCTGGACCTCAAATGCCTTATGCTAAGTGAAAGAAGCTAGTCCCAAAAGGTTACATGATTCCATTTCTATGGCATTCTGGAAAATGCAAAACTGAAGGGGACTAGGAATAGGTTTCCAGGAATAGGGAATGGTAGGAACATGGAAATACACAGGGATAGCATGAAGACATATTGGAGAGTGATAGAATTGTTCTGTATCCTAATTTTGGTGGTGTTTACACAAATCTCTGCATATGATACAACTCTAATAACTGTACAGAAAAAGATGAATTTTACTGGTAAACATAGTTTATAATTTTTATTTCACCTTTTTTCTTTTAACTCTTTGTGGCTACTGATACGTTTAAAATTATGTATGTGGCTTGCATTATTATTTTTATTACATAGCACTACTATAGATATTAGAAGTACAAAGAAGGATTAAGTGTGGTCTGAAGTCTAGGAGAGGGATATGGCAAAAGGAAGTCTTCTAAGAAGAGGAGGCAAACTTAAATGACTTAAGCCTCCACCCCCTACTTCCATCCTTCATTCTACAGATATTTTTTTTGAATGCCTAATTCATGTAAATGTGCCAACTCTCAGATATAATAATCCCTTACAGTCTTTTTTCCTTGATATTAGAAATGAAACTCTACCACTCAAGGTAAAAAGTATGCTGTGCAATAGAATAATTAGTGGTATCCTTAAATTTGTAGGCACAGCAGCCTGCATTGCTGAAGCAGTTGACAAGTTCCTTGACAAACTTGTGATGAATGTTTAAGTTTGTATTATTATTGCTTAGATACTGTTGTTTAAATTATTCCATCCAAGATTGTTTATTGTTTATAAATTGCCATAAAGGGAGATTTCCAGGAGGATGCCTAGTCAGTATGTTTATAATTTGAAGTTAGGAGTGCCAACCCAAAATTTGAGTAGAATCTAAGAATATCATGATGAACTGTAAATAGGTAAATCTAGTGATATTGAAATATAATACAGATAAATTTAAAATTTTGAAATGGATTCTGAAATTTAGTTGTCTCAGTTAAGAAGAGGAATGTGTAGCTCAGCAGTAGTAAATACATAAAAATGTTAGGGATTTTTAGTTAATAAAAAGCATAATAGGAGTCACCGCTGATGAGGCTGCCAAAAAAGCTATTTCAACTTGCAATGCCATTTATCAATAGAGTTTTAATACCTAAATTAAAGCATGGATTTTATTTGTTTCTATGCTCTTTAGATCACACCTAGAGTCTTATCTTTAGAGCTGGGCATTATCCTCTAAGAGGGCTATGGACAAACTGTACATATTCAGAGAGGAGAGAGCCAAAGGATAAAGGAAATTGAAGTCAAGTCAGATGAGGAATAGTGAAAGAGACTGGGATATTAAGCCTGGCTAAGAGGTGACTCCTGGTGGGGTTGAAGGATGGGTCACGAGAACTGCCTTCAAATAATTGAAGGACTATAATAATACAGAGAAATTAAACTTGTCCCATAAAGTCCTCAGTACCAGCAAATGGAATTTTCAGACAGATATTAAATTTCAGTGTGAGGACACACTAAGGGTTAGCGCTAACTCTTGGAAATGAATCACCTCTGTCATAAAGCTCTGAAATGGTTTGGATATGTGTCACCTCCAAATCTCATGTTGAAATGTGACCTCCATATGTTGGAGGTGGGCCTAGTGGAAGTTGTTTGGGTCATGGAGATAGATCCCACATGGATGGGGTGGTGCTGTCCACAGGATAATGAATGAGTTCCTGCTCTGACTTCATGTGAGATCTGGTTGTTTAAAAAAGTGTGGCACCTCCTCTTGCTCTCACTCCTGCTCTTGCCCTGTGATGGGCCTGCTCTCTTTTCACCTCCTGCCGTGATTGTAAGCTTGCTGAGGCCTTTACCAGAAGCAGATGCTGGCACCGTGCTTCCTGTATAACCTGCGGAACTGTGAGCTAATTAAACCTCTTTTTATAAATTGCCCAGTCCTCGGTTATTTCTTTACAGTGATGCAAAAATAGACTGACACAAACTCCATTGTTTGAGCTTACTTTTTATTGAGTATCTTCTTCAGACTGGCGTTTCCACAAAGTTCTTGATACCTTCTAAAAATTGTCAGCTGCTAAGGCACAAGCATGTAAATAAAATCTACTTTGTATTTAAAATTTCTGTGATTTCGTGTATGTGTCATATTATCAAGCACTGTTGATGTGCATTTTGAAAGGAAGGAACTTCTGCCCCCATTGGTCCCACTATTATAGCCTGGCAAGTTTCAGGGAGTAATAAAAAATAAGACTTGAAACTATTCTTTTGTTGTTAGGTGGTCATTACACTTCTTCCTTTTTTTTTTTTTAAACCTCACCTTATATCACATCTGATCCTACTTTTATTTCTTTGTTCTCCTGCCTACCCTCCCATTTTCTGAAAAGTTAGAGTAAGCAGTGTCCAAGTAATCTGTACTCTGTGTTCATATCATCTTCTCCAGGGTGAAATAAAGGAAATGTGATGTTATTGCTCTTCTGTATGATTTGTGTTGGTCTTTTCTCTACCGTCTCTGCCTTAAGGTCAGGTACTATGTTTTCTGCTTCCCATATAACTCCCCAGGTGCCCAGTATGTACATCTCTGTGTTGTGGGTTTTTAATAAATGTTCTTGACTGATTTAGTGACTGTTCTCCATAGAAGAGAACAATGCCACAGTTTATTTCAAAGAGGCTATAGAGTATTGAGGCAAAGTATTTCATAGTTCTTTGAGGTTGAAGGTAGGAGCTTGAGAAATTCTGGAATGTAAGTGTGTGAGATTTTAAAAGTTATTTAAGCTAACTTCTTTGTTTTGAAAAATATTCATATAATGTTTTTATTATATATAATGTAGTAAACTCCACCCTTTTTAGTACATATCTTTTCCTTAAAAAAAGAAGCTTTATTGTATATTCAAATACTGGTTAGCCGCCTTAAAATTTATTGAAAAATCAGCTATAGAAGTAGTAAGATCTAGTGTTTGGCAGCAGAATAGGATGACTATAGTTAACAATAATTTATTGCGTATTTCAAAATGAAGAGTGGAATTGGAATTTTCTTAGCACAAAGAAATAAGTGCTTGAGGTGATGGATATCACAATTGTCTTAATTTGATCTTTATACATTATGTGCTTATATCAAAATATCACATGTGCCTCATAAATAAGTACAGCATTATGTATCTATAATAGCTAAAAATTTTAAAAGTCTGTCTTTAACATTATCCAGTCATGTCCATTAAAAGAACACATTTGGTAAGCTTCCTTAAAAATAAAGATCATTGCAAGTATTCATCTTAAAAAGTATTCTTTACTTTCATAAAGGGCTCATTGCAACGTTCTTTTAAATGCAGAACTTTTCACATTGCATTTTCAATACGATTTTATTTATGAAAAGGAAACTGTACTGCAACTATTCAGTAAACACTTTGTAATTTATTTAAAATCAGATTTCTTTAAAGTGGGACAAATTTTTGCGTGAGATTAAAAATAAAAACAGCTTTATTGAGATATAATTACATATCGTGCAGTTTACCCTCTAAAGTGAACAATTCAGTGGCTTTTTACAAATATAGTCACGAAGTTGTACAACCATCAACACTAATTTCAGAAAATATTTATCACCACAAAAAAAAGATTGTATCAGTTAGCAGTCACTTCCCATTCCCCCTTTCCCTGTTGTCTGACAACTGTTAATCTGCTTTCTGTCTCTACGGATTTTCATATTATGGACATTTTATATAAATAAATTCATATAATAATAATACAATAAGTAGCCTTTTGTGTCTAGCTCTTCACTTAGCTTAATGTTTTCAAGGCTCATCCACATTGGAACATTATATCAGTACTTTTTAAATTTGAATAATCTGCTATATGTATAATATCACAATTTATTCATTCATCAGTTGACGGACATTAGTTGTTTCCACTTTTTGGCTATTGTGAATAATGCTGGTACAAACAGTGTGCAAGTTTTTGTGTGGACATGTCTTCACTTCTGTTGGGTGAATATAAATATATATACCTAGGAATAGAATTGTAGGGTCAGATGGTAACTCTATGTTTAACCTCTTGAGGAATTACCAGACTGTTTTCAAAAGTGACTGCACCATTTTGCACTCATGCCAGCAGTGTGTAAGTGTTCCAGTTTTCTTCATATTCTCATAAACACTTGTTATTATATGGCTTTTTGATTATAGCTATGAAAGTGGGTAATTAAGAGGTATCTCACTATGGTTTTGATTGTGCTTCACTGTTGGTTAATGATCTTGAACATATTTCTGTGTACTTCCTTGACATTTGTATATCTTCTTGGAGAAATTTCTGTTCAGACCCTTTGCCCATTCTAAAATTGGGGTATTTGCCTTTATATTGTTGAGTTGTGAGACTTCTCTGTTCTGGGTACAAGTCCTTTATTAGCTGTGATTTGCAAAATTATCTTCTGTTCTGTGGATCGTCTTCACTTTCTAGATAGTATCCTTTGAAGGCCAAAGTTTTAAATTTTGATGTAGTGTAATTTACTTATTTTTTGTTGTTGTTGCTTGATTTTGGTTTCATGTCTGAGAAAGCATTGCCTAACCCTAGGTTATAAAGATTTATTACTATGTTTCATTGAAGAATCTTGTAGTTTTTGCTGTTACTTAGATTTTTGATTCATTTTGAGTTAATTTTTGCATGATATGAGGTAGGGGCCCAACTTCATTCTTTTGCCTGTGGCTTTCTGGTTGTCCCATCACCATTTGTTGAAAAGATGCTTTAAAAACCCATTTAATCGGGATAAAATATACTAAACAAAATTTACCTTATTAACCATTTTTGACCATTTTTTAAGTGTACACTTCAGTAGTGTTAAATATAGTCACATTGTGCAACCAATCTCTAGAACTTTTTTCATCTTGAAAAACGGAAACTCTATACCCATTAAGCAAAAACTCCTCATTCTCCCTTCTCCTCAGCCACTGGCAATTACCTTTGTGCTTTCTATATCTATTAATTTAACTACTTTAGGTGTTTCATGTAAGTGGAGTCATTACAGTATTTGTCTTTTTGTGACTACTTTACTTAATGTCTTCATGTTGTAGCATGTTTTGAATTTTTTCTCCTTTTAAGGCTGAATAATGTTATATGTATGTATATATATACATCACATTTGGTTTATCCATTTATCTGTTTGTGGACAATTGGGTTGCTTCCCGTCTTTGGCTATTATGAATCATTCTGCTGTGAACAGATGTATGCAAATATCTCTTAGAATCTGTTTTTAGTTACTTAAGGTATGTACCCAGAAGTAGATTTCTGGATCATAGGTTAATTTTAATTTTTTTTGTGGAATCACTACTTTGTTTTCCATAGTGGCTGCACCATTTTACATTCCCACCAACACTTCCAAGAGATTCCAATTTCTTCATGTCCTCACCCATACTTGTTATTTTTTTGTTTGTTAGTAGCTCTTCTAATTAGTGTGAGATGATGAAAATACTTTTTGCCCCATTAAATTGTCTTGACACCCTTGTCAAAAATCAACTGGCCATAAATGTGAAGGTTTATTTATGGACTCTGAATTCTGTTTTATTGATCTCTATTCTTATCCATATCCCAGCACCACACTGTCTTCGTTGCTGTAGCTTTGCAATAACTTTGATAATTGAGCAGTCCTGCAAATTATTTTTTAAAGATTTCTTTGGCTATTTGGATCCCTTGCATTTTCATATGGTTTTTAGGATTGGCTTGTCAATTTCTGCAAAGAATCCAGCTAGGACTTTGGTAGGGATTGCTTGGGATCTATAGATCAAGTTGAGTTGTACTGCCATTTTAATATTAAGTTTTCTAATTGACAAACGTGAGATGTCTTTCCATTTTTTTAGGCCTTCTTTAATGTCTTCCAGCAATGTTGTGTAGTTGTTGGAAGACGTCTACAATTGTACACAATAAGTGTACAATTCTTATACTTTTTTTGTTAAGTTTATTCCTAAGTATTTTTTCTTTCTGATCTCTTTGTAAATGGAATTTTAAAAAATTACTTTCTGATCATTAATTACTATTGTACAGAAATGCAGTTGATTTTTGTACATTTATCTTGTATCTTTCAACTTTGGTGAAGCTGTTTATTAGTTCTCATTGTTTATATGCATTCATTAGGATTTTGTACGTGAATGATTTATGTCATCTGTGACATAGTTTTATTTTTTGTTTCCAATGTGTCTTTTTTCTATTGTGTATCTTTTTTTTTTTTCCCAAATGCTTCTTGCTAGTGCCTCCAGTATAATGTTGAATAGAATCAGCCGGAATGGATATCCTTTAAGTAGATTTTTTCAATATTTACCAGTATGGAAATATTTATTACTAACAGTTTGAGAACTTGAAAATGCAGCCATTCTTCTATAGTAGCAAAAGTGATAAAATTTCTTTTATTGGAATTTAGCATGTTATTTATTTTTAGAATGTCAAAGCACAATAGATCCCAACTTGGCATTTTTCAAAACTTTGATACCTTTGCTTGTTAACTTTTTGATTTTTTTTTCTAAAGTAACTAAGCCAACATTTAATTGTCTTGGCACCCTTGTCAAAAATCAATTGGCCGTAAATGCCCCATTTTAAAAGTCCCCATACTTTTAAAAACTTTTAAAAACACATCTCTAAAGTATATTCCTTTCTAAAGAATATGCTTGCTGGGTATATTTGAAAGAATGAGTAATCAGGACATTCATTAGTCTCTACTTGTGCTTCTTAGCCAAGGCTGAGTTAATGTCTTACAGTTAGAACTTTTGAATTTTATAATTTATCATTGATACAATTGATCATCTGAAATGATGATAGTGGGCAGGGTGAGAGGTGGTTGTTGTACTACTTTTGAGAATTTAATTTTATACCTGTCTGCTGAAAGATACATTTTCTTGTTTAAACTTTTTCCCTACAGAAAGCTCCAGGAGTGACTTTGCTATGACTTTTTTTTTTTTTTAAATAAAAAATATTTTATTTTTAGTTTTATTTGTATGTGTGTATGTTGCATTTCTCACATTTTATTTTATTTTTAGTTTTATTCCAGTAGGTTTTTTGGGAATAGTTGGTGTTTTGTTACATGAATAAATTTCTTTTTTGGGGGGGATGGTGGACAGAGTCTTGCTCTGTTACCCAGGCTGGAGTGCAGTGGCCTAATCTTGGCCTACTGCAACATCTACCACTCAGGTTCAAGCAATTCTCCTGCCTCAGCCTCCTGAGTAGCTGGGATACAGGCATGCATCACCATATCTGGCTAATTTTTGTGTTTTTTTAGTAGAGATGGGGTTTCACCATGTTGGTCAGGCTGATCTTGAACACCTGACCTCATGATCCACCTGCCTTGGCCTCCCAAAGTGCTAGGATTACAGGTGTGAGCCACCATATTTGGCCTAATAAGTTCTTTAGTGATGATTGCTGAGATTTAGTTATACCCATCACCCAAGCATTGTAGACTGTACTCAATATGTATTCTTTTATCCTTCACTTCCTCCCACCCTTTCCCTTCAGTCCCCAAAGTCCATTATATCATTCTTATGCCTTTGCATCTTCAAAGCTTAGCTCCCACTTTTGAGTGAGAACATACAATGTTTGGTTTTCCATTCCTGAGTTACTTCACTTAGAATAATGGTCTCCAGTTCCTTCCAGGTTGCTGCAAATGCCATTATTTTGTTCCTTTTTATGGCTGGCTGAGTGTGAGAGTGTGTGTGTGTGTGTGTGTGTGTGTGTGTGTATTATTTTAGTATCACAATTTCATTGTCCACTTGTTGATTGATGGGCATTTGGGCTGGTTCCATATTTTTGCAATTATCAATTGCACTTCTGTTAACATGCATGTGCAAGTATCTTTTTTGTAAAATGACTTCTTTTCGTCCGGGTAGATACCCAGTAGTGGGATTGCTGGATCAAATGGTATTTCTACTTTTAGTTCTTTAAGGTATCTCCACACTGTTTTCCATAGTGGTTGTACTAATTTACATTCCCACCAGCAGTGTAAAAGTGCTCCTTTTCACCACATCCCTGCCAATATCTATTATTAATATTTTTTGATTTTTTTTATTATGGCCATTCTTGCATGAGTAAGGTGGTAATCACATTGTGGTTTTGATTTGCATTTCCCTGATAATTAGTGATTTTGAGGGTTTTTTCATATGTTTGTTGCAATGCCTTATTCTTCACTGAAGATTTTTTCAGCAATTAGACATTCAGTACAGAGAATAGAATTTCTTTCATTTATTGAGTGTTTCTTGAATATATGCTATTTGTGATATACTCTGCCCTGTCAGAAACATTAAATAAGTATAAAAACATCTGTTTTCTGGATGCTTACAGTATAATTAGGAAGATCAATTATATGTACTTACCTTGCACTACTGTGTATTTGTGATTCTGGATCTATGTCTTATATCCCTCACTAAACAGAAGCTCCTTGATGATAATTATCTTTGTATTGACACAGTGTGTATCACAGTATCTCACAGGTAGCTTGTGTTTATTATGATTTTTAAAAATTAATCAAACAATAAAACAATATAAGACTACTTACAATTAAATACTCAAGTGAATGGCATAACCAGTCAGCATTTTAATTTCAGAAGTAACAATGATCTGTGTGCTCTGGATTTATTAGGGCAAGCTTCATGCGAGAGACAATTTAGTGGGCTCGTAAAGGAAGGTAAGAACTGAGCAAGGAGAGAGATGTCATAGTATTTGGTGTCATAGTATTTGGAGGGCACTGAACAGATCATATAGACTGGAAGAAAAGACTGGCTTGGGCCAGGTGCGGTGATTCATTGCCTGTAATCCCAGCACTTTGGGAGGCCGAGGTGGACTCACCTGAGGTCGGGAGTTTGAGACCAGCCTGACCAACATGGAGAAGCCCTGTTTCTACTAAAAATACAAAATTAGCCAGACATGGTGGCACATGCCTATAATCCCAGCTCTTTGGGAGGCAGAGGCAGGAGAATTGCTTGAACCCGGAAGGCAGAGGTTGCGGTGAGCCCAGATAATGCCATTGTACTTCAACCTGGGCAAAAAGAGCAAAACTCCGTCTCAAAAAAAAAAAAAAACAAAAAAGAGAAAAGACTGAAAGACTGGATTGTAGATAAAGAATGATGGATAAATAGGTAGCACCATAGTATTTCTGAAGACTTTAAATATCAGTTTGAAAAGTTTGCCCTTACTCCATTTGATATTGGAAACTCATGTAAGTTTCTCGAGTTGGGACATTTTGGAACAAAATAGCACATTAAAAATATTTACCGGCCGGGCGTGGTGGCTCAAGCCTGTAATCCCAGCACTTTGGGAGGCCGAGGCGGGTGGATCACGAGGTCAAGAGATCGAGACCATCCTGGTCAACATGGTGAAACCCCGTCTCTACTAAAAATACAAAAAATTAGCTGGGCATGGTGGCACGTGCCTGTGATCCCAGCTACTCAGGAGGCTGAGGCAGGAGAATTGCCTGAACCCAGGAGGCGGAGGCTGCGGTGAGCCGAGATCGCGCCATTGCACTCCAGCCTGGGTAAGAAGAGCGAAACTCCGTCTCAAAAAAAAAATATATGTATATATTTACTTGGTGATAATATATATTATGGACTGGAGGGCAGCTGGTATTAGAAGACCATTTTAAAAGGTAAGATGATGATTGAGTTTCTTTAGTGTGTCAGCTTTTAACAGCAGGGTTTTTTGTTTGTTTGTCTTGAGTACCTACCATAGTGCCTTGGGCAAAGCTTAAATATTTATTCAATGGATGAGTGAATATATGTATTAGGTGATCTGGGCCTGGAAGGGGCTGTTAACAGTAGGAAAAATCCATATGAGTGACATTTTGGAGGAAAAATTGAGATGACTTGTTTTCTATGAGCATATAGGATATATGAAAGGTTGGAGATGACACCAAAATTTCAGCATGGAATCAAGGAATGAGGGGAGTGAGAAGAGGGACAGTCATGAGCATGCTTTTAGACTTGCTGAGTTTGACATTGAAATGCCTAGTACGTAGAGATTTAAGGACTCGAATAAGAACTGAAGTTTGAATGCTTACAATTGGATATAATTATATAGATATTGTTTAAGCAGTAAAAAAGATTGGATAGATAAAGCTGTATGTATGTGTATAGAGGTTGTGTACATGTACACAAGTATACATATTTTTCCACATTACAACTCAATGTGTGTGTTACATTGTCAATAAACTAATCTACTTGTTGGTATTAGCATAATGATAAGAGCTGATTCTTGGGATGAGCAGAGGCATAAAAGGGAGTTATAGAAGGTTTCAGAAAAGAAACAAGAATTTGCAACATAAATTTGCTAGTGAGACTTTGTAAATTTGTCTTATGTTTCAAAACAACAGTAATACTCCCTTTATCACTTGTTGAGAGCTTACTATATGCCAGACCTTGCTAGGCATGCTGTCTCTTTTTATCCTCACAACAAATCTGTGATTTTAGTACTATTATATCTCCTTGTTACTGATGAAGAAACTGAAGTCTAAAGAAGTTAAAACTTGCTCAAGATCACTTGAGTTGGTAAATAATGAGGAGACCTTGTGGATATAAATCTAAGGTTTTGTGAACTGTAAGCCAAATGTTATCTCCATTATACCAAAGGTATGTATGTTTAATTTCTGCAAGGCAAGGACTATGTCTATACAGAATCAATCTTCATAAAGGCTTATTAATTAGCAGAAAATGATTGGTTATGTTACCTGTAAAAATAATCAGCACATATTTTGGATTTGCCTGCTTCTACTTTTCTACTTGGATATGTATGTTTATAATGTACTTGGAGATAAAGCTTTTTTAATTGCTCATTGTGGATATTAAATTTAAAAAAGGTATCAGGCCAGGGACAGTGGCTCATACCTATAATCCCAGCACATTGGGAGGCCAAGGCGGGAGGATCACTTGAGCTAAGGAGTTTGAGATCAGCCTGGGCAACATGGTGAAACCCCGTCTCTAATAAAAATGCAAAAATTAGCCAGGCATGGTGGCATGTTCCTGTAGTCCCAGCTACTTGGGAGGCTGAGATGGGAGGATCACTTGAGCCTGGGAGGTCGAGGCTGCAGTGAGTCGAGATGGCATCGCTGCACTCCAGCCTGGGTAACAAAGTGACACCCTATCTCAAAAAAAAAAAAAAATCAGTTTATTTGAAGAATTAATCATCCAGAAAGTGCTTTTCAAATATTTTTCTTAAGCTAATATAAATTTCTTTTAGAAGTTTTTCTGATACAGTCTTCAGAATATTTATACTTAGAAAAGAAATAAAAAGGGCCTGTCATTTTCTTTTATTTCAGGGGATATCATTTTCAATGCCCAATACCCAGAGTTGCCTCCTGATTTTATCTTTGGAGAGGATGCTGAATTCCTGCCAGACCCCTCAGCTTTGCAGGTGAGCACTGCAGGCTTGGTTGGATGATCTTTATTTGGTGAAAGGAAAACAAAATTGGCTTTTGGCAATTGCTTAACAGACAGATTTGTCACACGTCTGCATTCTTTTCTCACTCCTCTTTTCTCTGTTCTGTGAAATAGATGGAACTCTTAATGTGCCAAAATAGTTAAATAAGAGATTTTTTTCATTGCCGTTTAGTTTCAGGCTATTTTGAATTAATGAAAGTCTCTAGCATATTGGTTGAAATATTTTTACTTCATTTTAAAGAGACATGTTGAAAACATTTTCTTTGTTTTAATGTAATATTTCATGCCTGCAATCAATTTTCTAATGTTTACTAACACTTCATTACGGGGCTCGTTAGGAGAGTGTTTCTTGGCTCTTCAAGAGGCTGTTTTTATATAGAAGTGAAAGTGGCAAATTTGGACTTGTATCTGCATTATCTCAGTATTACCATCAGAAGGGTAAAGACTAGATTAAATGTTCTTTATTAAGCAACACCAAAACCTTTGTAGTTAAAATGTTTCTGGAATTAAAGCAGAAATATTCACCATCAGGGAAAGGGTGGTGGTACTTGTTGGAGTACATGTGCTTTAGTAAAATTTGTGTGTTTTGCATGCTGGGTGGAGAAAAACGTGCCATTTTGTTTAAATGGTTCTGACCAGACAAAATGTCTCTTTTTATTTCTTCTCAAATTTGAGTTTGGTGTGATACCTATACTAGAAGAGGTTTGATTGTTGTTCAAAACTATACTCTTAGTTTTGTTTTCTAGAAATTTTTTATTTTGTTCAAGTTTTATAATGAAAAGTTTTGATTATTTACTTTGGACTCTTGCCCCGCTTCTATCCTTTAAAGGTATTAAACAGGAAGTAGTAACCCAAAGCTAAAGTATTGTCTTAAATATTAGAACATAGCTGTAAAAATATTGTTGGCAAGAGTAAGGTGGATTCATGGTAAAGTTTCTAGTAATTGCACATGAACTGTAATTTTTTTAAATTAAAAAAGTCTGAATTGAATATGCCCCTTTAGATGCTGTGTGTTATATAGTCACCTTGTATTAAAGCTGAGAGTCTTGCCTGGAAAAAAAATTACACGGAGATTTCACCACAGACCTATTCTGTATTAAATCTGCCCAGAGGAGGGTAGCATATGCCAGATGCCAAAGATGTGTTACAGGCTAAGTGCTTCAGGAATTTAAAGAAGGTGGTCAGAAAAAGCTTTGTAGTTGAGGTGAGGCTTGTACTCATTCTTGAAGAATGGAACAAAAGTGGGAGGTGTGACAAGAGTATTTCAGGTGGGGGAATGACATAAGCACATTGGAAGAAGCTAGGATTTGTCTAATATATTTCAGAAGGTACTGACAGGTTTGCTGAAATGTAAGTTAATATAAGGATGGGATAGACAAGGTTAGAAAGGTAAATTGGGAGACTGTGGAGCACATTGAATGCTGGGCTAGGAGCCATTGAAGGAAATGATAAAGGGAGAATCATCTAATAGCAATGTGGTCAATATAATGGAATAAGGAGAGATTGAAGACCAGAATTGAGAATGGTTGTAAACATTCAGTGGAGGGAGAAAGGGCTTTGAACTAGGGTGATGCAAGAAGAAACAGCATAATGGAAAGAATAAAAAAAGAATGTTTACAACTTCCTTTTTTGAAATTGCATTTAAAATTCATAGCACATATCTTTAATATGGCAAGTATCATATGAGTGTAGAATTTAAACACTAGAAAGATCTTAAGATATATTTTATTCTACTTTTCCATTTTAATATTGAGAAAATTGACCTCTAAGATTTATATAATTCTATGTCAGACTCCATATTATAATCCCACTCTTAAGATGTTTAGTCCCTGAGTGAAGTTATCACAAATGTTTTTGAGAAATTAGCTGAAAAAGAACAGCCAAAATATCAAAGCACTAGATCTAAGTGAAATATTGCAAATCTAGGGGAATACCTTCTCTTTAGTGATAGTTCATCTACAGCCTTCGGTGGACTACCCAGGGCTTCTGCATGGATCAGTGGGCTGAGCAGCCCAGATAAGCAACCAGAGTATACCCTCCACTAGCTGGGTGATGTCCAAATCGTTCTGGAGGTTGCACCTGATGTTCATTGTTGCCTGATTAAAACACTAGACAGGTTAACCACAAGGCCTGATCCCCAGCAGACATTGCTCTGAGCGTAGCTTGCCTATGAAAGATTTTTCACTCACCCATTAACAGATTTTGGTTTAATTCTTGGATTCAGTTCAGATATCTTTTTCCCTCCGTGAAGTGCTCAGAGCTCAGAGCATAATCACTAGTAAGCTGACTAGTCTACATAAGGTTCTGAATGAAGGTGGAATACAAATTTTATCACCCATGGAGTGGAAAACAGAATACCTAGATTTCTTGGGTTTTTCCTGAAGTTTGCCTTGCAGATGGGCATGAGTATATGACCTTGGAATCTGGGAGTGTAGTCTCAAGTAGTTCCTGTGGCAATTGTGGAATTTCTTTGAAGTTTCTGGGTTTTATCTTAAAAGTTCATGAAAATTTTATATTTGATTCTATAATATACCTGTATTTTCAAAACAAAATGTATTAAATTACAAATATTTGAGAAAAAAAGATTCTCCAATGTGTCTCAGTTTGAGAAATATAGTTTCAGAGAATGTATGTAATATATGTCATCTTTTATTTATTCAATTTATTTAAATCAAATCATTCCCCCCTACCCCCAAAAAAGAATTTAAAGTAGCGTAAGTAAAGGACACACATAAGGTTAATAGGAATATGTGACGTGCTATAATCCTTTCAATGAGGCCACCTGTTCCCAAACTCAGGCTCTCCGTTTAGGAAGGTGAGTTTCATTAAGGAATTTGAGATTTTCAAATAAATGTAAAATACTAGATAGAGAGGTATCTTATAGATACCAAAGATAAAATCTCATAAAATCATTGAGTTAGGACCTTAATAATGGTCCAGTGGTTCCCAATTCTAGATATACATTAAAATAAATTGAAAAGCCTTTTAAAAATATAGATCCCTGGACCCCACTGGACCTACTGAATTGTGTTCTTTGGGGAGCCCAAGAACTTATTAAATTCTCTGGGCTGTTTTTATGATTAGTGTGAACTGTTACTGGGAACCACTGACTGAATCCATCTTTTATAGTAATGTTTCCAACAGAAGGCTGTTTGCCTTTGCTTAACATTATTTCCAGTGAAGTATCATTTTCCATTCTTGGAGACAGCTCAAAAGTTTTCTTAAATAACAGCTTTATTGAGACAATTTATATGCCATACAATTCACCTAAAGTGTGTAATTCACTGGTTTTTAGTGTGTTCACAGAATTGTGCAACTGTCACCACAAATTTAAAACATTGTCACAATCCCAAAAGAAACCTCAAACTTCTTAGCAGTGACTTCCCTATCTTCCCACCCCTATCCAACACCACCCAAAGCAGCAACTAATCTGCATTTTGTCTCTATGGATTTGTCTGTTCTGGACATTTCATATCAATGGAATCATATAATATGCTGTTCTTTGTTACTGACCTCTTTTACTTAGCGTAATGTTTTCAGTGAAGCATGTATTACTGTTTTATTGCCAAATACAATTACACTGCATACATATACTACATTTTATTTATCCATTCACCAGTTGATGGATCTACAGGATTGTTGCCATGTTTTAGCTATTATAACTACTGTTGTGTGGATATTTTTATTTCTCGTGGATATATATCTAGGAATGGAATTGCAGGGTCAAATGGTAACTCTATGTTTAACTTTTTGAGGAAATACCAAACTGTTTTTAAAAATGGCTGTGGCATTCTACATTCCTACCAGCAGTGTATGAGTGTTTCAGTTTCTCTTCATTCTCAGCAACACTTATTATGTCTTTTTGATTATAGGCATCCTAGTGAGTATGAAGTGGTGTTGCGTTGTGGTGTTGATGCGCTTTTATGATGGCTAGTGATACTGAGCATCTTTTCATGTGCCTAGTGGCTATTTGTTTACATTCTTGGGAGAAATGTCTATTCAGATCCTTTGCCCATTTAAAAATTGGGTTGTCTTTTATTGTTCAATTGTAAGAGTTCTTTATTCTGAGCATAAAAATAAACAAAAGACAAAGAGCCATATCCATTAGTATTTATTGCTTGCATACTGTGCACCAAACACTGTTCAATATGGAACTTGACCTCAAGACGTCTAAATTTTAGGGAGGCGGCTGGATGCAGCGGCTCATGCCTTGTAATTCTAGCACCCTATCTCTCAATCAATCCATCAATAAATTTTAGGGAGGTAAGGTATAGATATCTAAAAGCAAATACACACAGGTAGTATATAATTAAATGTTGGAATAATTGAAACAAAAGCAATGCTATGGGATAGTTAAATAGTGTTTTTCAAATACAATATATGATGTGAGAAGAAAGAATTTCAATAGATTAAGACAGAGTCTCCATTATAATGAAAAAGGAAAATTATTGTAGGTTGGAATTGTGGAATTAAAATCATCAAGAAGAAGTTAAGTGATGGGTAGGTTATTCTATAGCTGTCACCCAATTGCTTCCTTAACTTAAACTTCTTCTCTTTTGCCTCTTGCTCACCCCTTTCCAGCCACAGAAGTCCCCTTGCCATTCCTCAGGCATTCTAAACACACTCCCACCTTAGATTCTTTTCATTTGCTCTTGACCATTTTTATTCACTCTACCTGTAACCCTTACTCCACTTACCTCAATGGCTTGTTCTCTCCTTCCTTGAAGTGTTGTTATGTCAGAGGAGCTTTCCCTGACATCTGTATGCAAAACAGTAATACTCTTTTCAGTACACTCTCATCTTTGTTATGGTCTGTTTTCTTCAGAGCACTTATCATCATTTGATGATTTTTGGTTGCTTGTTTGGTATCTGTCTCTGCCAGGGTGACCAACTGCCTTGATTTGCCTTGGTCTGAGGGGTTTTCTGAGATGCAGAACATTCAGTGTTAAAAAAGGACAGTCCCAGGCAAACTGGGATAATGAGTCATCCTGTCTTTTCACTGGAATGAAAGCTTCAGGAGAGAGTGGAATTTGTTCACTGCCGTATCCTGGTAATTTGAAGAGTACCTTGCATGTAGAGGTATACAATGCATATTTGTTAGATGAACAGATTTCCTTTAAGTTTCTGTATTCCTGAAGAGACTTGCTAGTTTCTAGGACTAAAAAATACACTTTAGATTAAAATTTAAAATAGTAGAAAAAAATTTAGTTTTAGAGAAATTTGGAGGGATAAAAATCAGTTAACAGAACCTCTGAAACAATGATTTTCAGTCTCTGTTTTGCAATACCCTGTGGTATATTCAGCTCCCTCAAAGGATATTATGAAATTCTTTACCCCTAAAGTAATAATGATAATTCACTTTAATTTAAAATAAAGTTGCATAAAGGAGGAAGGGTGGATTATAAACTTAATTGAGAAAAGCATGTTGCAATTGTGGTAGATTGGAAAGCACTGCAGTCTGACTTCCTGGTTTGAGGAAGCTGAGGGTAATTTAGTGTTTGGGACAAGCAGCTTCAGGGTAGTGAACCTAATGCTACTGCAGGTATAAGTCACTGATCGTGTGATTCCTTCAGTGACTGTTCTGCTTGAGTAGAATATAAGAGTACCAATACCTTGTCAGTTTTCCTCCTCTGCTGTTCACTGCATTACCTACAGAAAGACATCTTCTGAATGTGTCCTTGCAAAATAGTTCCCATCCCCAGTGTACACAAAATATATACAAAGAATGCACTAAGTTGAAATGTACTGCATGTAACACACTTCAAAAATGCGATCCAGATGTATGGTGCTTGATGCCTAGACACTTCTAAGTGCCTTGGCCTACAACATATTTTAAAATAGAATGTTCTCTCCTTTTTCAAATCTCTGTTTGATGCCTCATTTGAGACCTATAAAACACTTGTCCTTAGCCCTGAAGCTGGACATAGTACCCAAGACAGATAAGTAAGAAGAATTACAGCATAGAGTGACAAGTGTGAAGGTGGAGGTATATGCACAGAGCACTGTGGGAACATGGAGAGGGGCACTTTACCAGATCCATGTATGTGTGGTAAGTACCAGCGACTTGGACACGTACTTGATTTTTTATAAATAATATATATATATCTTAGGTAATTATTATTGACAAATAACATCCATACAGAAGAGTGTACAAATCACAAGTACATAGCATGGTGAATTTTCAAGAGGTAAACACACATGTGTAAGTAGCCCCTAGATCAAGAAGTGATAACTCAAACATTCAGAAGCCTCACTCATATCCTGTTCCGTCACTATGATCACCTTGCCTCAGAGTAAACACTATGCTGACTTGATGTTGACATCATTATTTTTTGATCTTCATACAAACGGAATCAAACTATATGCTTATCTTCTTTCACTCATTATTTATTTGTGAGTGTCACCCATGTAGTTATTTTGGTGGTTGTTCATGCTCATTACTGATAGTATTCTATTGTATGAGCATACCACAGTTTATTTATCCATTCTACTATTGTTTGACACTTAGGTTATTTTCAGATTTTTTTGCTGTTGTGAATATTGCTACTATGAACATTCTTGCTTAGGTTATTTTCAGATTTTTTTGCTGTTGTGAATATTGCTACTATGAACATTCTTGTACATGTCTTGGTTAATGCATATATATCCATTCCTGATGGGTATATATTGAAGGGTGGGCTTGCCCGGTCATATAGTATAGATGATAGGACAGTTTGAGGTTTCTCAACTTTATTAGTTTATCAGTCAGGGTCCAGTCATGAGACAGAAAATGTAGCAGTAATTTGAATGGGAAAATTTAATATAGAGAATTATTTACCTAAAGGGGTAAAGGAGATCTCTAAAGAATGCAAGATTAGCAGTTGTAGGGAGCAGCTATACTAGGGCTAAGGGAGAATACCCAAAAGGAAACAAACTTTGAAGACCCTTTCTCCTTTCCCCATCACGCCCCTGTCACAGCTGAGATTCCCACCTCCTTGTTAGAGAGTGTGGCTGCAGGCTACTGGAAGATGAAAACCTTCACTGGGGGTGCTGTGGGCCAGAATTGATGCAGGTGGCCTACTGGGTGCTGGTAAGCCACGGCTGGCAAAGTGGAAATGGGCTGGTTTCAGTGAAACAGGCTGGAGGAAGGTCACTAATGGGTCTCCTGCATGGCTCTGGTGACTGCACTGTGGGAGCAAGGAGGAAAGTACACAGAACCAAGATAAGAAGCTCTTCTCTCTGCTGTGCCTTGCACTGTCTCTCCATCACTCTCTGTTAACAAGCTGAATACTGTACTTGTTGGCAAAGGAAAATTGTTTACAGGTTCTGTCCCCAGCTTCATAAACAGGGTAAAGCAGAGTGGCTTTGGGAGATGAGAGGCAATAAATGAATGAATAGCACAACTAGATAATGCCAAACTTATCTTCCAGTTTATTATTTTTACTATTAAACCTATCCTTATGAGTTCTTAAGTTTAGAGAATATGTTCTTCAGTTCCACAATTCCATTCAATTCCTTTCTATAAATTCCAATTCTCTGGTTAATTTATCTTTTCATCTATCTTTTCATATTCTAAATGGCTTTCTCCACTTTCTTGCATATGTAAATCATATTTATTTTCCAGTCCTTGTGAGCTAATTCTAGTATCTGAAATGTGTTTGGGCTTTTTTGTTTTGTTTGCTATTTTTTTTTTTTTTTTGGTTCTCCATCACTTGGGTCTGTTTTTGGTGTTTCTGGTAGTTTTGAGTGAATGTCAGACATTCCAGTTAAAACTTTTTTTTTTTTTTTGGTTCTCCATCACTTGGGTCTGTTTTTGGTGTTTCTGGTAGTTTTGAGTGAATGTCAGACATTCCAGTTAAAACACTATAGAGGCTCCAGATAACGCTATCTTCTTCCAGAAAGAGGGTTTATTGTCCCCTCTGGTAGGGACATAGGCTGATGTGATTGGTTGATCACTTTAATCCAGTCAGGGATTTTGCTGAGTCAAGGCTAGTTTATGGCTTTGCTAAGAGTCTGTTTACTTCTGGTTCACTTCTGTCCTGGAATAGTGTTCTTCAGGGTTTTACTTGGGAGGCTGGAGTGGCCAGTATTCCTAAACAATTCTAAGTGCCTTGGCCCACAATATATATACTTTAGGATAGAATTCTCTGTCATTTGTCGAATATTTAAACACACAAGCAATATGGATCCCAAATTCTAAATGTTGTCTTACAAGACTGCTGATTGCTTTGCTGTATTTTTCACAGGCGTTTTCTTAATTTTTAACTTCTTGACCTGGGCTACCCCGGAATTCTTCAAAGTCTTGAGGGGAGCTGGCTGCATTTTTGAGGTCTCTCAACACTGCCAAAAGTTCCAGTGGTTTCTCTAAGCCTCAGCAGCAGTTTTGTGACTGTGCGTAGCCTGGATTATCAGCCTCCCTCCTGTACCCAGAATTTGCAAATGTCCCCTGGGTAAAACCAGCTGGAGACATCAGTTCCTCACCCTGAGGTTCTCTCCTCGTGATTCTCAGCCTCCCAGTTCTCATTGCTTCCATAGATAGCAAATACCTTCAGACAGATTTCTATATTTTATTTAGCTTTCTAGTTGTTTTTATTGAGAGTGCTGGTCTGTGTAGAGCTACTTCATCCCACCTGGAAGCATAAGTCCTCTGTATTATATTTTGAGAACACATAATTTTACAATTTACCTTCAAAGTAATAGTACGAAAGACTTCAGCAGATGATAAAATACAGTGTACATGTATTACACCTTGGTAGGAATACAGAATTAATAAAGTTAATTGTTAATAATTAATAAAAATGATATTAATAAAATGTTCAATAAGATTAATAAAAATTAACAAAATGAAGATAACAGTACTTCTTCATTTTTTATGAAAACCTAGATGTTAACTTCTAATATATACATTCCTAAGGTAGAAATAGGAACATTATTTAGCATGGCATCTCTGGTTCTCTTGATTTTAATGCAGCATGTAATCAAAGGATGCATCATCAGTAAATGACCCAAGAGAATATGAGAAAATTACTAGAAATTTTGGTGGAAAACTGGTTTATGTGTTGATGAACTAAAAACTATTGTATTTCTACCATGTCTATTTTCTCAGCCAGGGAAACATTTTATGAGGTAGGAAGAAAATTAATATTATTATTATTATTTTTTAAATATACTTCCTAAAGGAAGATGTGGAAGAACCCTCGTTAAAAATTATGATGTATGATTTCATCTGTTTTCCAAAGGTGTTGCTATTATATTATAGCCAATTATAGATTAAAAAGAGTATTAATATATACACATATGCATACACAAATAATTTGAAAGCATGTGTTATAAACAAAGCTTTAAAAGCATAGTTGTCGAAAAACAACATCTTGAAAGCACAAACAAGGTACATTAAAAATGTTCACTCTCATAAGACAAATGAAAAAAAGGCAAACCGAGTTATTTTTTGAAATCCAATGGCAAATATAACATTTAGCAGATGTTGCCAGTTTTGATTTACTCTATTGAATTGTAAAACAGCTTTTGGGAAAATGAGGTACTGAGTTGAGTGTAAACCATTGCAATTCAAGAATATGCTTATCCAGAGGAGTTATTTAATCAGTTTTGAAGATTCCCCTTTGTCATTGGTTGGTCATCTCTTGTCATCCATCTACTCTTCGTCACCTCCTATTCTCTCCACCACTCTCTTCAAAGAGCTGGATTTCTAAATAATAATAATTAGCATTCAAAATGCAAATAAGTACCAAGAAAAACCAGTCTGTAACCCTATATTAGTTAAAGATGAATATTCATGGTTTAGTAGATATTTATTTCTGGTGTTTTTCTGCCTATGCTATGTGGACATATGTACAATACATTTTTCAATTTTTTAAATTTTATATATTACTGTAAGCATTTTTCCTATGACATTACAGATTTATCATAAGCACCTTTTAAAATTGGCTTTTGTTCTTTTGATCTGTTCCTGATTGCTAGTACCTCTACGGGAAGATGAAAGATGTATCTCAAACCAGTCCTTTTTCTTTATTTTTGTTTGTTACTCATAGAGAGTTCCACTTGAAGCTAAAAGAAATGATGATTACTTGTGAATTCTTAACCACCTTTCCCCTTACCCTGACTAACTAATAGTTGGTTATGGTTAATAACTTACAAAAAAATCTATTAGTTCATCATTTTAAGACTAATGTCTGTCAACAGGGATTCTACCTTTGTTTCTCTTAAGAAAATAAGGGAGAAATGAAGGTTTTAGTAACATTAAAATTGGTTTTGGCTAATATATTATACCATTGAGTAGAAGATAGAGAATCAATCTTTCACTAGGACTTTGGTTTAATTGGAGAATCAGGACTTAGACATTGAAAGGGAAATATTGTAGCAAGTTACATAGAGTGTATTGTCATAGCAGATTATATACATCTTTGTTGCATTATATTCTTAAATATAAATAAAAAACAGCCTTAGATTTTATTTTCCTTTTTTTCTTCTTCCTAATATGATTTACAAAGACATTGAAACTTTTGTGAGATGTTCATGATTTAAGGATAATATTTTTTCCTTTATGATACTGAAGATTTCAGAAATTTTTAATGCCTCTTTAGCCACTTGCTGTTAAGTAAGCTTCCTGAAATAGTTATGAACTTCATGTGTATACATTAGATTTTCAGAGGAGTCAGACTTTTATTATATATTTAAAAAGAATGTACAGTTGATTGTTGATTATATTCCCTCAGGATCTTTAAATTATTTCATATTCTTCACTTGTTTCAAAGGCTGGTGTTACAACTAGCTTGCTTTGTATGCTTTTGGTATATAGGGTCTTTTGAGGAAAGGGCTATTTATTTTTTAATAAAGTTTTAATTTTAGAATTTTAGTTTTAGATTTATAGAAATGTTGCCAAGACAGTACAGAGAGCAGAGAGTTCTTGAGTGCCCCACATTCAGTTTCTCCTATTATTAATATCTTACATTACTATGGTATGTTTGTAACAATTGATAAACCAATATTGATATATTATTATTAACTAAAGTCCATACTTTATTCAGATTTTTAAAGTTGTTTCCTAATGTCCTTTTTCTGTTCTAGGATCCCATCTAGGATTCCACATTGCATTTAGTCATATGTCCTTTTGGGATCCTCTTGTGACAGTTTTTCCTATTTTCCTTGTTTTTGATAACTTTGATGGTTTTGCAGAGTAACTGGCAGGCTATTTTATAGAATGTCACTCAGTTGGGATTTGTCTGATTTTTTTTCATGTTTAGGCTGTGGTTATGGGCTTTTGGTAGGAAGACTTCAGAGGTACAAAGCTGTTTTCATTACATATCAAGTCATATTGATAGTCATGTATTATCAATAGAACTTTTCAGTGTTGTTGACCTTAATCACTTGGCTTGAGGGAGCTACCCTGTAAAGCTATTCTTTCTTTCCCCCTTTTATACTGTACTATGGAAGGGACTCACTGTGTGTAACCCTTAGAAGTGGGGAATTATACCCTCTTTGAGGGCAGTGTCTAACAAATTATTTGGAATTTTACTGCATGGGAGATTGATCTATTCTCCCCATTTATTCATTTATCCAATCATTTATTTATATCAGTATGGACTTACAGATATTTATTTTATACTTTGGGTTACAGTTCAATACTATGTTATCTATTTTGTTATTCAAATTCTTCCAGCTTTGGACATTGGACATTCTTTCACTTGGTTTCTGTATTCCTTTGACATGCCTCCATCATTATAGGGTTTTTATTTATTTGTTTTTTTGAAACATTTTCTTACTTCCTGGTACTATGAGATGATCTAGGTTCATCTTGTCAGTTTCTTGCTTCAGTCTTAGTATCATCCATTTCTCTGAGGAGCGCTTGTCCTTTTTATTGGAGAAAGGTCTTAGAAACCAAGATCTGATTGCTAGGTGTGCTTGTTGCTACTGGGATGTCATTGCTTTTATTTAGGTCCTTTCAGCTCACAGAACAAGGAAATGTGCATATCTATAAATATTTGTATATGTAGCCATCTGTACCTATATTAAGGGAAACATGATTTCATACTATTGTCTTCAACTCTTATCCACTTCCACATGGGTCATTCTAGTCACCAGGAAGGATTATTTTAAGATCACATTTGTGTATGTACTGATGTCTGCCTTCCTGTGATATTTTTCCTTTTTATTAGTTAATTCCTTCTACAAACATGTATTGAGTGTATATTATATTTAAGCCTTGTACTAAGTGCAAGGGATACAAAAATGAATGATTCATTGATGCCTTCACAATTTCTTCAATACCTGTTTGTTGAATACCTCATATTTAGCACTGTGCTCCATTCTCACACTTCAGTAGTGGGGAAAATATGGCTACAGACAGTTATGCTATAAGGCGAAATGTGACTGTGATACAAGGTGGGGAAAAAAGTGTGTTCTTGTGTTGCTTAAATAGTAGCTAAGACTGAGTGATTTATAAAGGAGAGTAGTCTCTTTTGGCTTACAGTTCTGCAGGCTATAAAGAAAACATGGCATGGCATCTGCTTCTGGAAAGAGCCTCAGGGATCTTACAATTATGGCAGAAGGCAAAGGGGAAGTAGGCATGTCACATGGTGAGAGCAGGAGCAAGAGGGAGAGGAGGGGTGGCCACACTTTTTCGAACAGTCAGATCTCATGTGAATTCAGAGTGAGAACTCACTGATTACCATGAGGTTAGACCCACCCCTATGAACCAGACACCTCCCACCAGGCCCCAACTCCAACATTGGGAGTTACATTTCAACATGAGATTTGGAGGGGACAGAAGTCCAAACTATATCAGAAAGATAATAACAAAGTTCAAATGAAGAAAAATTACTTCAGGAAAGATAGTCATGTGATGAATTTAGCAGTTAGAACCTGGTGAGATGCAAGTGACAGAAAATACAATCAAACAGGTTAAAAAAAATTGATTTGTTCATATACCAGTAAAGACCAGAAGTAGAACTAGCTTGGGGTGTGGATAGTTTTAGGGCTTAAACAATGTAATCAGGGCTTTGCTCTGCCTTCTGCTCATGCTGATATTATCCTTGGTCTCTTTCTAGTATCTCCTAGTACTTCTAGGTGAACATCATAACACATAGTTCCAAAGAAGAGAAAGTCTGGTATCACAGAGTCTTGGAATTGTGACTTGTTTGTTTTGACTCTTTTCATATAGGTCATTGTATCCATGAACATTATTGCTCTGGGGCACAGAATGTGCTGATGAGCTTAGCTTTGTACATATGCTTCATCTGTTTCACAGATGTTGGTTTTGTGATTATTATTAATTAAGCTATTCATTTTTGTTTTGTGAACTTGTCCATGTATTTGTTATATTTTACAATATATTTTTTAAAAAAGAGCTAAATATATTTAGCATATAAATTTTAATCAATGTAATTCATCAGATTCAGGTAGTCCACTTAATTCTAAGATGGCTATCTACAAAGAAACTTACTCCTAAACACATCATGGCAAATGACAGAAAACCAAAGACAAGGAGAAAAATCTGAAAACAACCAGAGAAAACAAAAAAGCAACCATTAGATTGTTAGCTGACTTCTGAATAGCAATAATGGAAGATAGAATACAGTTTAGTGATATATTTGATGTGATAAACTAAACAACAATTTAAAATCCTATATCTAGCAAAAAGATTCTTAACTAAGTGAAATAAATCTATTTTCAAGTAAACGAAAGCAGAGACTTCATCATTAGCAAACCTTTACTAATTCTTCAGGGAAATGAAAGATAAAAATCTCAGATGGAAGACTAGAGATGCAGATAGGCATAAAGAGCAACAAAATATAATAAAGGGAGCTAGAAGTTAAAGAGTGTATACAATTATAAATCATCTAGAGGGTGTTTCAGCTAGAATTGTTTTATACATTCTGGCAGTTGTTAGAATTTATGTTCCCAATATATTTCACGTAGGCAAATATTAAATTATGTGACTTCTTGTTATTTACTGGTTGGGGAGTGGGGAAGTGGGTAAATGTAGGGTGAAAAAAGAAAATGACACTAAAGCTTGGCTTTGCAAGTGGCTAATTTAGTGCTGACCGTGTCTGCCATCCTGCTTTCTGCATTTATCTTCTTGTAGCGCTGTGATTATTTCTTGGGGACATCAGGATATATTGATTGCTGGTTCCTAGCTCCCAAAGATTTCAATTTATTTACTTAGTCTGGGGTAGAACCTGGGTATCAGTGGCTTTGGAAAGCCATTTCTAAGGCTGGGCAACATGGCAAAACCTTGTCACTACAAAAAACACAAAAATTAGCCATGCATGGTGGCTTACACCTGTAGTTGCAGCTACTTGGGAGGCGGAGGTGGGAGAATCCCTTGAGCTCAGGAAGTTGAGGCTGCAGTGAGCTGAGATGGTACCACGGCACTCTAGCTTGGGTGACGGAGTGAGACCCTGTCTCAAAAACAACAAACAAACAAAGCCAATTCTAGTGTTATAACCAGAGTCGAGAACTACAGGTTTTGGAAATGAATATGGGCGAGACAGATCTTAATTCTAGACTTAGTTTTATTGATTACTAGTTGGATTATGGTGGATCTATGTATTTATTTATTGTTAAAACTGATAAGTACCTATCTCACAGGGCCATTTTAGGGAATAAAGATAGTAACATTCAAATGTAGAAATGAAAAGAAAACCAGAGGTGTGGAGGTCAAAATGACCAACGGCAACGTATAATCATTATCAGAGAGAGCTTAGCATGTGGATGTATTTTCAAAGAAGCCCTAAGTTTACCTTTATAATTGAAGCAGTTTGTTTGATTTTTGTACTTATCTTTCAACTCCTATCGAAATGAGGTTTTGTACTTGCTGAGGTCTTTAGGATTGGGATTATTCTGCTGTACTTGGGTTATCTACAGGAATGGGCACATGACAGAGGAAGAGTCTTATAAGTTTTGAACCTGTTTCTAATATATGTTTTCTCCAACATTTTTAAAAAAAAAAAAAAAAAAAAAAAAAAAAACCTTAGCCATTAAAAAACATTTCAGAGAAATTATCTGCATCCTGCTGAGAATTTTATGCCAAACTGCAGCCCCCACACAAGCTTTGGAGAGCCAAGATGTTTAAACCTGTGAAGTACAACGCCAGCTCAACCCTTACACTGGTTTGATGTAATCCTTTAACCACAGAACGGTTTCTAGCCTTGAATTGACAGTGACTCAGTGGACCTTGTATACATTTGAAGAATATTTTTAAGTAGGTAGGATTATGAAAATAGAAGTACAACAGTATTCTAAACAAAATATTCAACACATTGTATACAGTTTCTTGAATATGTTTCCAGAACATTTATGAAGAAGCCAGACTGAAAAGTAAAGTCTGGATTATTATAGAATTTTTAAAAGACGGACAGCTAATTACTTACAGTATCTAACTAAAATAGTCTACCAGAGGTTATCAGCCACTTTTAAAAATCAAACAGCATGGTTCATTAGGAGATTAAAAAATTGATTTGCATAAACACTAATTGACATAACAATTATATATAATTTGTGTGTTTAAAGTTTTTTTTTTTTTTGGTTTTTGTTAAGAGATAGGGATCTCTGCTGCCTAGACTGGAAGTGCAGTGGCACAATCATAGCTCACTGCTGCCTCGACTTCCTGAGCTTAGGTGATCCCACCTCAGCCTCTTGAGTAGGTGGGATCACACTTCCATGCCTGGCTTAATGATATATTTTTAAAAGATTTATTTTATTGATTTTAGTAATTTGAAGATGTTTCCAAGGTTACCATAAACTTTAGCCTAGTTAGCACCTATGGGAATTATTTTTAAAAGGCAAAATATGTCTCAATTTTTGACTTTAATTTAAAATTAATTTAATGTAGTAAAAGTATAAGTTAACTGTTTATTTTACTTTCAGCTCCTATCTAGGTTCTACTCCAAAGTCAGTGAATCTACACAGATTAAATTGAAAGCATTTTCAAGTCAGGAAAAAAAACTATTTCAAACATTTGAGTTTTTATGTTTTTATTGGTATATGAATATAAATGAATAGAAATAATTTTGGAATTAGCTATAGATTTATGTTATGTAGGTATCTTGTCTAGTTCATAGTGAATACATTATAGACAACCTTAATTGTGTTTTACTGAGTTAGAAAATCTGTAATAGTAATTTTCAACCTTTTAGTACTAAATGTAAACAATTGAAATACTACCTGTTAATCTAAGAATTTTGGCTTCCTGAAGGGAACTTAAAGGCCACTTCTTATGCTTTGCTAGTATTTTTTGGACTTTTAAATTTGTAATTATTAAATTTTAGATAAAAACTTTGGTGCTATTTTCAACATGCCCTGTAAAAATTTCTGTTTTTCAAGGAAACAATGCATTTAAAAATGTTTATAACATTTAGAAGAAAGGACTAAGGAAGTATTTAAAATTGATAATTTTTAAAGCCAGATTAAAGAATTAAGATTAATTACATAGCTTCTTTTTAACTGTTAACATCATGTCATGGCTATAAATTTGTAACTAGCCATTTTAGAAATCAAATCATAATTCTTGGGTATAATTTTGAGAAATCAAAACACAAAATTAATTATAACTGTCGAATTTCCTTATTTGAAAAACTTTCTATTTTGGAGTATTGTATAATGAATCCCATGGATCTCGTTTCAATAATTACCACGTCATAATCTACACTTCTATTCACTTACTGCCTAGCATCATAGTTTGAAGCAAACCCCACAATTATGACATTTCGTCTGTAAATATTTCAGTATAGTACTCAAAAACATAAGAAATATTTTTAAAAGCATAACCAAAATACCATTATCTTATCTAAACAAACTGACAGTAACTCTCTAGTGTCATCAAATAACCAGTCATTGTTCAAATTCCTAATTGTTTGAATTAAGATCTATGCATTTTGATTGTTATGTCTAGTCTCTCTGTCTCTTTTTTTTTTGTTCGTTTGTTTGAGACAGAGTCTTGCACTGTTGCCTGGGCTGGAGTGTAGTGGTGCCATCTTGGCTTACTTCAATCTACCTCCTGGGTTCAAGCAATTCTTCTGCCCTAGCCTCCCAAGTAGCTGGGACAACAGACGTGTGCCACCATGCCTGGCCTTTTTTTTTTTTTTTTTTGGATTTTTAGTAGGGACGAGGTTTCACTGTGTTAGCCAGGATGGTCTTGATCTCCTGACCTCGTGATCTGCCCGCCTCAGCCTCCCAAAGTGCTGGGATTACAGGCGTGAACCACCGTGCCCAGCCATCTCTTTTAACTTATTAGTTTTCTCCATCTTTTTTTTTCCTTCCTTTATTTTATTTTATTTTATTTTTTTTATTACAATTCATAGCTGCAGAAACTGGGCCATTTGTCCTGGAAAATTACCACAGACTAGATTTTGCTGATTGTATCTCTGCAGTATAGTTTCACATGTTTCTTTGTTCCTCTGCAGTTCATATAAATTGGTAGTTGGATATATGTCCCAAATTTCTTGTACCTTAAATTACTTGGTACATAGTCACAAACCATCAGTAACCCTGGTTTCTCCTACACCTCTGGTCTGAGTTTTGTGAAATAGCTGAAATAAGGACTATGTGCTTTATTTTATACATGGCATATACAGGAATCTTTAGATTTTATTTAGATAATTGTATATAATGCTTGATGGAAGATTTGAATTTGCAGTGACATTATTTAGAGCAAAATGAGACAAATATGTATATAGGAAATAGAAAAGAACTACCAAAAGCAACAAGGATTCTAAAGATACAGTATCCTGGTGTCATTTATTTTAAGGACAGGTAGCCTATTCACTGAAAACTTCCCTAACCATATCACTCTTTTTAAAAACTGTCTATCTGTTTTTACAATAATGACCCCTGTTCATCAAGTAAGGTGAATTATACTAAATATGCTTTATTTTAAACAGTAACAGGGGCAACTAGAGAGTTAACAGTTTAGTTTAGCACTTGAAGGATTAAGGAATTACATATTGTAGTTGAAAAATATGGTGATCTGGTTAATCTGCAACCTCTGTTTATGATATATTTAATGTGTGTATATTGAGGATAGGTGTCATGTATAAAAAATACAGAAATTCTTCTGTATTGAGAGTAGTTGGGAAATAAGGTACACTGCTTAGTCTAATATTTAGACTCATAAAAATATACTACATAAGCTTTATGTGGATCACCAACTCTTTTAAAATAATTGATTTTTAATAAAATACCCCTTACACTGAAAGTAGAACATAATTTGATCTTTTTTTGATGGTTCGGAAGCATTTAAGAGACCTGATAGCATCAGAATTATTATTAGCCTTAATTATCATTATATTGTAGCTGCATAGCAGAGTTGATTAATGCAGAGTTCCAAAGTAATGTTTGTTACCAGAGAATTTTCACTGGATTAAGAAAGCCTGAATGGTAGTCACAGAGAATCACATAAAGAGACAAGAACCACTGTGGATGCATATATATGTGTGGCTGCATACATAGACTTGTATTTTCTCATGTGCACAGGTGTACATATTATTGTTAAACTTACAGTGTATATTGTTAAACATATATACATATATATCAACTTGTGACATGTGTGCCCATTACCAGTACTAAGGAAGCTGCAAGTGGAAGGAATTTGATCAAAATTTACCAAGAGGAAATTGGCTCCAAGACATAATGCTTTTGGCTGGAGAAGATAGTGATCCTGGCACTGTATACTCTCTATTTCCTTGTTAGAGCTCCAAGATTGAAAGAATTAGCTACATAGAGACAGATGCTTGGTAGCTTTCTGGAAGCACAATTATAAGGTTTATGAAAAACAGGAAGATCAACATCGCATACAGGTTTTATGAACTGGGAACTAATTTAATGTACTATTTTGTATCTCTTAGACCTTGTCTATTGAGCCATAATAATTTCATTTCATTTTTATAACTTTTTTTACATTCTTATTTTAAATGTGATAGCTTTTGGAAAGAAATTATGTCTTAGAATGCTTTTAAGATGCTATTTTTCAGACTGTTTAAACTTTTTGTGATTGATGACTGTAATTAATCATATTGCAATATTATATTTTCAGAATTGCTCTCCAATTTTCTTTTGTCTACTTCTGCTAATAACCACAGATTAACTTGGCTCCCAGTAGCCAGTATCTTTATTGACCCCGGAAAATTTTTTGGATCCTTTAATATACCTAATTTAGTTTATAATGAATTGAATAGTGGTGATCATTCACTTGGAAAATAATTTGAGTGCCCACTTTGAATAGCCCATAATGTCTAACACAGTATTTGCATAGAGATGAATAAGATTCTGTTCCTGTTCTCCAATAGTGTATAGCCTTATTAGAAGGAAGGTGATACGAAGTAACTACATTACCCAGACAATCAGTGGTTCCTTATTAACATTACTGGATGCATTGAATAGGAGAGGTTTCTTTTTATCTTTAATTTTCAGTGACTGAGAAACTTCAGCTATTCTTTCTGCGGCATTTTGCTTACATGACACCAATAAACACCTGATGCGTCTATCATAAATGAAGAGACCATGGGAGGAAATAAATAGTTTTTTTAGAAGATGCCCTCAAATCTCAATAATCTTATTTGTAGTCGGGGCTACCAACTCAAATGTCTGAAGGAGCCAGCCAAGTGTCCTCAAGTAACACAAATGAATGAGAAAGTAGGTATGAAACAGCTGGAATTGGTGGGGATTGTGACCTGCCGAAGTGTGTATGCTTTGTCAAAACATTTTCAAATAAAAATTTGTGTGGGTCAAAGAAAGCATGTCTGCAGGCTGAGGCGGCCAATTTGCAAATGCTCCATAATTCTTTACTCTTAATGAAACCATTACAAAAACATTTGAGAGAAATGATGATTTAAAATTAAACACAAATGAATATGTCCAATTTGAGAATAATCACACCATTTAGCAAGCTATTTGGCACTTTCCCCTCTAGGGCACAAGTGACATTAAATCAGGTGTGATGGGATATCAGGGGGAGCCTGGTTGGTATTACAGATCTAGACAGATGAAAGGATCAAGTTTAGTAAAATTCACTACTGTAGGTGAAGCAGAAATGAGCAAGAGTGATGTTGGCTCTCCATTGTTGAAGATGTTTTCCCTCGCTTAGATATGGGCAGCTCAGGTGTTAATCATTGTTAGAAGTAGAGCAGAGGTCTGGAGACACAATCTGTAACTTCCTGGGATACTTGTGGGGCAACTAGTGGAAAGCTCTAGTGGGTGGAGCTTTTAGCCATCATTTAGTCGGTGGATTGTATGTGACAGTCTATCGAGTTTATATGAAATTATTTGAGCCCTTAATCACAATAAGAAAATTCATCAGAAAAACAAGTATTCTGGATTTTGCCTGCTATCTGAATGCCTGAACCTGACTCCAAAATCATGAAAAGATTATTTAGGACCAAGGAGCAGGTCTCACCCCAGGCATACTTAATCAGTGTATCAGAGGGCTGGATGTGATACTCTGTCTTTTTAAGATGCTCCTACAGTTATTCTGATGATAGCCAGTGTGGAAGCTAGGGTTGTAGGTGGGAAAGGTTCATATATACTTGTAGGGAAAGATCAGGCTTCCCTGGTTAATGAAGATTGAACATTGGCAGCCTTCCATTAAGGGATTTTTAAAAAAATAAAATGCTCTTTATTAATAAAAAGAAACCTAGTCTGTTTGATAATGAGTTGATGGCAATATAAATTGGTAGCTTGGGATATTAGAGCATTGTTAAGGTTTGTGAAGCACTCATTGGAGAGAGTATGTCTTCATGATTATTTACCCTGAGACCCGGGAAAGGCTATGTGGATGGTACCACTTGAAACAGATGCTTTTATTTAGTTTACTTTGAAAGGCACCACAATTTTGAAAGAACTGGTGAGGGATGGGTTTGGGGGCTAGAGACAGATGGTAATAGTTGAAGGAAGAGACAGCTGATGAAACAGTAATCAGTGTGTATTGCTAAGTTGATAAATGGTTTGAAGGCAGTCACCAAGGCTGCCTTCTGGGGACCCATTTTGAGTCTCTCTGGAGAGAGAATGTATGCAAAAGATGTAAAGGTTTACTGGCCAGAGGCACATATTCACATTTCCAGCTTGGCATGGAGCCAGCGCTCGTATGATATCACCGGACAGCTTGTACGTGCTGAACATGTGCTAGTCAAGTGGAGGAAGGGTAAAAATATCTCCTGTTTAAGGGACCATGAAGCCAGTGAAGGCCTCCTATGTAAGCTCAGTGCTAAAGGGCTGGTGTACTGCTCATTGTATGCATGTCAGTAATCAAAGGGTCCTTATTTAGTCTGGAACAGTTGTTCATTTTTCTCCTTTAAGTCCTTCAATGGGACTGTTGGCTTTTTTAGATGTCTCACCTGATTACCCACTGAATCAAATAACTTATTGGTGTTTGAAAATCTCTGGAATGGGGAACATCTCAGATGCCTATTTCAGATCCATCTTAACTTAAATTTATTGAATGAGTTGTAATATACGAAAATATAGTTTGTGTTTTTCCTCCATTCCTTATTGTTTATTTTTTCCTTAAGAGAAATGATTATAATCATTGTTGGGTTAGTAGAAACAGATTAACCCTCTCTGTAGATTTTCTGCAGATAAATGTAGGAAGCTACTCAACTTTTGTCTCTGGCAGAAAACCCATACCAAATCTATACTTTTGGTTGAAGTGCTCTTGAATAGTTACATGGCCTAGTGAGAGCTCATGTGCCTCTCCTTCTGATCTTTCCCCTAAAGAGGTAAAATGGTGATAATGGTGTTGTGGTGTGTCAGCACTCTTTTATTTTCTTCTTTTTTTTTTTTGCCATTTTTTTTTTTAAGTGACAGAAACCTAATTCAAGCTGGCTTTAACTATAAAGAGAATTAATTGTCTTACAGAACCTAACAGTCCAGAATTGAACATCAGACAAAACTTGGTCTAGAGGCTGAAATAATATCATTTAAGGACCTGGTTTCTTCCCATTTCTTTTCTTCTCTGCTCTGCCTCCCATTGTGTTGACTTTTAGTCTTCGTATCCACACAACGTGACAAGTCCTTTCCCTTTTGAATACAGAATTGTTATTCCAATTCAGAATTTATATTCTCCTATAATAGAAAGAAAGAAAGCCTTTATTTCTCAGCAGTCCCAGGTAATGTCTTTATTTATCTCATTGGGTTTGATTGGATATGTGCCCAATGGCTGATTCAAACACTGGGGCTAAGTACATAGGCAATATTGATGGGGTTAGTGAGGACCTATAGAGCTTATAGAGAACTGGAGCTTCTTACTCAAAACTCATGCCTGAGAATGGGGAAGGGAGGTCTCCCCCACAAAATTTGGGTTGGTATTAGCAGCAGGAGGGAAAATGGATGTTAGACATGAAACAATGGATGTTTACTAAATGTAGGTTTAGGCCAAGGATATTATATGGATCTGGGGACAGGAGGTAGAGTTTTTAGGTGGAAGAGTAAAGATATTGAAAGCTCTTAGGCCCACTTACACATAAATTGTGTTACTAGGACATTGGTGGTTTTAAGGAAACTGGCCAGGAAGGCCTATAACTGGGATTTTGACTAAGAGGAAGAGGGTCTGGCAAATACTACAGGTCTAGAATTAAGTCCAGGGAGCTCAGCTAAGGTGAGGAGAAATAGTTACATAATATAAATCACTGTAGCCAAGGGACCTGGTCTCACTAGGGAAGTCATCTAGAACAGAGGTCCGAAACCAGGTGTCAGAGCCTGCAGATGTTTCTCCAGTTGTACATAACAACTTGGTTGAATCTGTTTACTCTTCTTGTTCCATGCCTCCCATTCCAATGGGTTTCTGTGTGATTATCATAGTCAGAAGAAAATGAGAATCTACCATGGCTTCTGGTGCCAACTGAGACAGGAAAAAAGGTACCATCTTGATCTGGGAGAATGGTTAGGAGTCCCCTGTGGCTATAAAATATTCAGTGCCAGCAAAGGGTCGCTAAGCTTGAATGATCTTTCATGTGATTTAAATAATTTGCTCCAAGTTTAAAATCTTCTGACAGAATTGGGATTCTTAACTTTGTAAGTTTGAAAGATTCCTGAAGACATTTTCTAATGAAAAGTGTAACACTAACAAAGTGTTTGCTTTAACTAAATGATTGCAGTTAATTTCTTGTAAAGAAACACAGAAGCACACATTAACTTAAAATAAGCTCACACTGTTGTTTCTTGTAGTACAGCCAGGAAAAACAGTAACAAGCTGTCTCCTTCAAAATCATCCCTGGATGATATTCGAGCAACCTGGAAAATTTAAATTAATTCCCAGGAAAAACAATTTGAATTAAGTTAGAAATCATCTTTGCTAATTTCCTTTCTGCCATTGCCTTTCATTCTCTGGGTCTGGGTAGCATTAATTGAGAAGGTGTGTGGCATCAATAGCTCAGGTAAATAGTGACAATTCATTTCAGAGCCACATCCAACCTGGGGCCACAAAAAAGAGTTTTAATGTTCAGGATTCATAAATCAAATTTTATCCTACACTGGTATTTTGTCCTAATAATATTACTTCATATATTTTTAAGAAACTACTCGTTTAAAACTTGAGCATTTTGGCCCCAAATAGATTTGATTTTGTATTTAAAAGATATGACCTTAAAATTGTGAGGATAAAGACAACACCTATGGAAGAAATAGAGTAGCTTTAGCATTAGTCAATCTAGTACTCTTGAAGATGCTTATATTCAATAATTTTAGTGTTCCTAGCCCTAGTTCTCTAATACATGTTTTGGCAAATATGTTATTTTTATTCTCTGAGTGGTTACAGTTTTAAGAGAAGAATGGCTAATTAAGATTCTTTTTCTTTCAAGGGTATTCTTTTCTTTTAATTTCTGTCCAATCTGAGAGAGTTTCCAAGATAGAAAGGAATCTACCTACTTTCTTCCTCTTAATAAATGAGGAAGATTGGATCGAGAGATGTGGTTTAAGATTTCTTCCCTTTCCACTTCTGTCTCACCTTTGTTTCCTCCCATTTATCCAGTTCTTAAGAAAGAAACGCAAGTTGGAAATAAGCTGGGTGATCCTAGAGACTCATTTGAAGTAAAAATTCAAGATGGAATGGGGATGCATACTGATCGCCTTCTTTTAAGAGGAACTGAAAGGTAGTCTATATAGCAACTTATAATGGGCAGGAAGGGACATTACAGGCTTTTGCATTTTATAAATGGAGCAATAATTATAATTAGGTATCATTTTGGCATACTTTTACATGTTTTAGGTTTACAGTTTACTTGCTTATGGAAGAAACTAGACGTGTGAAGTATGCCACCTCCAAAGATTCTGAGACACTGGCACAAAATTGAGATGATAAATTCTGATAACATTCCACCAGTAGGTCATCTCTTGATAGATATTTGAACATGCCCTAGGATTCCTCTGTTAGTTGGAAGTTTGGCTTATCTAGCAACTGGGCGAGGCTGCCTACTGAATGGCATTTTGAAAAGTTCAGACTTACACTTTTCTATTTTGCTTTTTCTTCATTATGAGTCTTTCCAGTCCTATCACAAACTTTTGTGGGAAAGTGATTTTTTAGCTGCAATGATATTTGTGTGCATTTTTCCCAAGACATGTGTCCTCCTCAAGAATATAGAACTGTCATGTTCTGTATTGACATGAGAGTCAGGATCACATTACCACAAGTAGCTAGAAGATTTTATTGATTGTAAGCCAGGGAATGGTCTGATTGATTTTATCCTGCGAATCAAAAAACAAACAAAAAACAAAAACCTCTTTTAAAAGGGGACATGCATATACACACGTGTGCAGACATGTGTGTGTACATGTGGCTCCCAGGGAAGTTGGTTGTTGGTTAAGAGGCAGGCCAGAACCTTGGAGAGCTCAAGATACAAGAAGGGCAGAACCACCATCAGAAGCTTCTATGGCTGCTCCCAAGTGGATGACTTTTTGTGGAGCCACTGCCAGCTCCACTCTGCTTATAGTTAAGATATGTAGGATTTAAGAAGACAGATCCCTTTTACTACAAGCATGAGCTACATATTTGTTGACTAATTTGATGATTTGTGGCTAAAGTCTTAAAGACAAAAAANAAAAAAAAAAAAAGAAAGGAAGAAAAACGAAGGGACATATTTTTCTTCAACACATTTTTGTGAAGATCATATGCCATTCTTTCAAGGCCATGTTATGACTATGGATTCCACTTAGCAGGGCTTCTGGTATTCAGATGAAGGTCATGTATAGGTTGGGCAGAGGTGATAAGATTTCACTGAATTATTCATTGTGTATTAGACTAGATCAATTTTTCCAAAAAAAAATTCTTTTCAAATATCATCTTTGATAAAACTCCAACCAAGCCAAACCAAAACAAACAAAAAACTGAAGAACAGAGATGTTCTGGTTGCAACAGGGTTTAGAAAGTCTGAAGTGCCTTCTGTTCAGACTAATTCTGGCTCCAGCAGAAGCTCCTGAACACAGGTCACAAATCACCACATTTTATCGGCATACATTCAATTTACTTGTCAGACATAGTTCCTAAGTAAGTGTGAGGGCTTAACCTAACTGTATTTCTAGGAATATTTTTACCTAGCCCAAATTAATCCCAGAAGTGGCCATTTATTGGTGTCTACTTAGCTATTCATTCAGATGTCAGACATTTGCATTTCTTTCTAATTAGCTTCTGTGCATCCCAGAATCCTCTGTGTTTTAGATTCTAATTAACAACTTCAAACATCATAGCAACAATTTCATCATATCTCAGACTCTATAGCCTCTGCTTACAATGGAGAAGAGCATTATTATAATATTTGAAAATAAAGCCACTGAGGATCACAGAACTACCCCGTTAATTTTTTTACCTTACCAATATTTATTTCTATGTATATACTGCAATTTGTAGTAGAGAAGATTACTACTATGATGTTCTTTTTTGTCTCCACTTCATTTTGTTATTAATGGTTGAATCTTCTCAAGAACAAAATCTCAAAATATAATCTGCAAGCTAAAACTGTAAGGGATATGATTGGCAGTGCCATATTACCTTTTTTGTTATCCACATGACTATAAATATTTGAAGGGTATTTACATGAAAGAGGAGTAGACTTGCTCTGACTAGTCCCAAAGTTAGTTTTTCTTAATCCAGCTTCTGTTTCACCAATCCTCAAATTAATGTTATGTCCACTTGACTTTACAAAATTTGGAAATTGTTATATTTGAAGAAATTAGGAAAATATGTTTAAAATGATTTCAATTGTTTTAGATGATATATTAGAGGAATTATACATACTTAACAAAATGTAGAGTGTAAACACTTATTGCTGATAATACTTGGTCCTCTTACAAATAGGTCAATAGCAAATTTATTTTTGTTGTTATCCTTGGTATTCTCCAGATGGAGTGACATTTTAGAAAATCATGCTTGTTCAGTTCCAGTTTTGTTAGAAATGTAAAATGTTATTGGTGATTTCCTAAGACTTCCCATTTATTTTATTTTTTCCTGGATATTCTATATAATTTATTCATGGTTACAGACATTAGAAGTTTAAAATTAGAAATTACCTAATACACTTACTTTCTATGAAAGATTTTTCTTTTTTAACAGCTTTATTGAGATCTAATTGATACATAACTCATCCATTTAAAGTATAAAATTTCGTTGTTTTTTAGTATATCCAGAGTCGTGCAGTCATCAATTACCATAGTGAATTTAAAACATTTTCATCATTCCCAAAAAGAAACCATGTATTCGTTAGCAGTCCTCATTTCCCCCCAAGTCCCCAGCCCTAGGCAACTACTAATTTACAATCTGTCCCTGTAGATTTGGCTATTCTAGACATTTTGTATTAATGGATTCATACAATGTGTGGCCTTTAGGTCTGGCGTCTTGCACAGCTTAATGTTTCAAGATTGATCCCTCTCATAGCATGAATCAGTATTTCTTTTTTATTGTGGAATGATATTCCATTGTATGTATGTACACATGTTACTCATTCATCAGTTGATGGACATTTGGGTTGTTTGTACTCCTTAGCTATTAGGAATAATGCTACTAGGAACATTTGTGTACAAGGTTTTTTTTTAATTTTTAATTTTTGTATTTCAATAGGTTTTCAGGAAACAGGTGGTGTTTGGTTACATTAATAAGTTCTTTAGTGGTAATTTCTGAGATTTTGGTGCACCCATCATTTGAGCAGTGTACATGGTACCAAATGTGTAGTCTTTTATTTCTTGCTACTTCCACCCTTTCCTGCATCCCCAAACTCCAGTTTATCATTCTTATGCCTCTGTGTTCTCATTCTGACACCTTTGTGTCCTCATAGCTTAGCTCCCACATATGGGTGAGAACGTACGATATTTGTTTTTTTATTCCTGAGTGACTTCACTTAGAATAATAGTCTCAATTCTATCCAGGTTGCTGTGAATGCCATTATTTCATTACTTTTTATGGCTGAGTAGTAGTCCATGGGGTGTGTATGTATACGTGTGTGTGTGTGTGTGTGTGTGTGTATATATATATATGTATGTATATATATATATGGCACATTTTCTTTATTCACTCAGTTAATGGATATTTGGGCTGGTTGCACATTTTTACAATTGCAAATTTTTCTGCTGTAAACATGCATGTGCAGGTATCTTTTTCATATAATGACTTATTTTCCTCTGGGTGGATACCTAGTAGTGGGGTTGCTGGATCAAAAGGTGGATCTACCTTTAGTTCTTTAAGGAATCCCCACACTGTTTTCCACAGTGGTTGTACTAGTTTATATTCCTACCAACAGTGTAAAAGTGTTCTCTTTTCATCACATCCACACCAACATCTGTTATTTTTTGATTTTGGTCATTCTTACAGGAGTGAGGTGGTATCACATTGTGGTTTTGATTTTAATTTCCTTGGTAATTAGTGATGTTAGCATTTTTCCATATGTTTGTTGGCCATTTGTGTATCTTCTTTTGAGAATTGTCTATTTATGTCCTTAGTCTACTTTTTAAAAAATTTTACTTTAAGTTCTGGGATACATGTGCAGGATATGCAGGTTTGTTACATAGGTATACATGTACTAGGGTGGTTTGCTGCACCTGTCAATCCATTATCTAGGTTTTAAGCCCCGCACACATTACGTATTTGTCCTATTGGTCTCCCTCCCCTTCTCCTCACCCCCTAACAGGCCCCAGTGTGTGATACTCCCCTCTCTGTGTCCATATATTCTCATTGTTCAACTTCCACTTATGAGTGAGATCATGCGGTGTTTGGTTTTCTGTTCCTGTGTTAGTTTGCTGAGAATGATGGCTTTCAGATTTACCCGTATCCCTACAAAGGACATGAACTCGTTCTTTTTTATGATTGCATAGTATTCCATCGTGTATATGTGCCACATTTTCTTTACCCAGTCTATCACTGATGGGCATTTGGATTGGTTCCAAGTCTTTGCTGTTATAAATAGTGCTGCAGCAAACATATGTGTGTATGTGTCTCACTTTTTAATGAGGTTGTTTTTTTTTCTTACCGATTTGTTTGAGTTCTTCATAGATTCTGGATATTAGTTCTTTGTATAGATTGTGAAGATTTTCTCACACTCTGTGGGTTGTCTGTTTACTCTGCTGACAGTTTCTTTTGCTGTGCAGAAGCTTTTCAGTTTAATTAAGTCCCATCTATTTATCTTTGTTTTTGTTGCATTTGCTTTCGGATTCTTGGTCATAGAGTGTTTGCCTAAGCCAATGTCTAGAAGGGGTTTTCCTATGTTATCTTCTAGAATCTTTATAGTTTTAAGTCTTAGATTTAAGTGTTATATCCATCTTGAGTTGATTTTTGTATAAGGTAAGAGATGAGGATCCAGTTTCATTCTTCTACATGTGGCTTGCCCATTATCTCAGCACCATTTGTTGAATAGGGTGTCCTTTCCCCACTTTGTTTTTGTTTGCTATGTTGAAGATCATTTGGAAGCTATTTAAAAGCTTTTTTCTTCTTCCTATTTTTCCATATTTGGCTTTATTTCTGGGTTCTCTCTTCTGTTCTATTGGTCTATGTGCTTATTTTTATACTTGTAACATGCTATGGTGACTATGGCTTTATAGTACAGTTTGAAGTCAGGTAATGTGATGCCTCCAGATTTGTTCTTTTTGCTGAGTAAGGCTTCCTATTTAGATGAACGCAACACAAAAGAGTTTTGGTTAAGGGAAGCATAATAAACTGCTTCAGCTGTGACCACTACACTTTAGCATGTTGCATTAGCTTTCTGGAAATGTTCTGTGAGGCTCAGAATTTAAGAAATAGTAAATTCAAAATTACTTGAAGCATACATATTTAGGACTAAATGATGCAAGATTTATTTTCCAGAAGGTTATGGCACTGGCTAACTTTTTTAGCTGTGTAGAAGAGACGATTGGAGTCTGACCTCATAAAATGTATAAATGACAAGTGGAATTTCTTAAACTTTGAGATTGAAAAACAGTTTGAAATGAAATATGTGAAGTGTGAAATAAAATATGTGAAGTATGCTATTCTGTTTTCTTAAAAGATATTTTCATTATGAAAGTATGTGCATGTCTTATGTATACATACATACATATATGTGTAGATACACTCAGAAAATTTAGAAAATATGGAAAAATAGGAAGAAGAAAAAAACTTTTAAATAGCTTCCAACTATGGATATCAGTTATTAATATTTCTCCCAATACATTTTCCATGTATAGATAGCTTTTGCTGTGGAAGGTTGGGAGGGGTTGGGCGTAGCCAAGTTGTAATTGTAATGTATATGCAGATTTATATCTCTTCTCCTTTAATATTTTAACAAAAGTATTTTCTGTGCTATTATAATGTGTATATACATAATTCTTTATAAACGTGGTATAATAGTATAGAAACATAGTTGCAAATTACTCATTTGGGTTACTTTAACAGTTTTTAAACCAATTCTTATCAGGTATATACATAGCAGTTTCATGATATTACAAGTGACTCTGTGTATTTCTGTCTATAGAGTTCCTCCCCTCCCTTATTTTTAGTTATTTGCAGATTAGCTAGATTCCCAGAAAAGAGATTTCTAGGGGCGTTGAGAATAAGCATTTCTAAGACTTTCTCTCTGTCTTTGTCTGTCTGTCTCTTTCTCTCTCTCTGTGTCACACACACACATACACACACACACCCCACAGATATAAACTACTCGTATCACTTTACAATTTCATGTGTAAAAAGGTCCATTAAATTATGTCTTCAATGTTAGCTTTTTGCTGAAAAAAAGAGCTTGGCTAATTTAAGATATAAACATTGTTTCTCATAATTTTTGCCCAACTTTCTTCTCTTCTGGGAAATGCTGGGTGAAGGACAGGCCAAATCAGAGGGTCCCGTGGGAGCCAGAAACAATTTGTGGAGTTGAAGCACTATAAGGATAATAAGTTCAAAGTAAGACACTGATCTGAGGGAAGCATGAACCATGGGAACAGGTTTTGGAGCTTCAAAAAGTAGGAGAAGCAGCATAGAGCAGGCAGAGCCATGGGTCATGTGGAGGAACCTAGGAAGGGTCAGACATTGGTGTCATATGCAGGCCCTGTGTGTGTGAAAGTAGTCTTCTCTAGAGAGAGGATCTGATAATATAGGTTGGAAGGAGACTTAGTATTGTTTTTTACATTCTTTTATGCTATTTAAAAAATATTTGTTTTACTATGTGCATATATTACTTTTTCAGTGAAAAATTAGTTTGTTAAAAAGGAGAAATGAGAAAAATTATACTTTACTAATGGGGTTGCATGCTTTTCATATTTTGTCAGTTTCTTTTAATTTCCTTTTATTTTATTGATATGTTAGAGAGTTGGGCAAAATTTTGTAGTAAGAAGTTTTAGATAATTTTCTTGTTATATTTCTAATGTATTCCTGTACCTTATCCTTTTACTAGTTGAACATTTTTATCATAATATTAATTTTATTAAAGAATTTTTTTTCCACTGAAAAAAAGATTTTTTCCTTCCCTTATTAAGCAGAGATTGGCCTCATTTCTTCATTTACTTATTTTCCTCCTTTATCTCCCCAAAGACGTGAACCAACTACATTGTTTCCCAATGTTTTCCATTTATTGTCTCCTCGTGCATGTCTAAATTTGCGGCACTATGGTTTTTAGTAAGTGGGACCTGAATTGAGGGTGAGCTAGGCCTTGAAACTACTATTCCTCACTGTCTTTCTGAAGAAGGAAGCTCTGATAAGGAGGAGCTCTGAGGATTGGTTGGGCTTATTCAAGCCTGTGGGGCCATTGATTCGGGAGGCCATAGGTACGTGGTGGAATGTATTTGCGAGAGAGCAATCTGGGAAGGTGAAGGGTCACATGACCTGGGAGCACTTCTTCTGTCAGGCAGCCTAGTCAGGGTATCCGAAGTAAAGAATTCAAAATTACCACTATGTACGAGTTCACTCATGATCAAAGAGGTAAGTGCCAGTTTGTTGATTTAAAATTGATACTTTAGTTAAATGATTGGAGGAAGAGTTGGAAAATTTACATTCTACACAGTCGCAATTGTTGTCTACTTGAATGTGAGCAGTTATTTAATCTCTCTAGTTAACTAGCCTTTAAAAAGAATTGGCGTGATACCTTCCCTCAACTGTTTCATAGGTGTTTTAGTGAGCATCAGTGAAGTTTCTATTTTAAAATAGTAGTGCATTTTCTTTTGCTTTTGTTTATTTTCTTTGACTATGTTTTATCACTTTCTCTGAATTTATTTTTCATTTCTCATTTTTGGAATCCTCTTGGTATTCTCTTTTCTCTGTTAATATGTGATGTGCCCTGTGGCTACTCTTTGTGGCCATCCTAATTTCAGATTTCTTCCTTCAAGCGTTACCAAAAAGAAGTAGAGGAAGAACTTTGTGAATAGAGAGAGAAACATTTATTTTTCTCTTTTTCATAGACACCTGCTAATTTATGCCTCCTCCTTGTCGTTCCCTGAAGGAGCTTTGGGCATTTTTCTCTATCTCCTACTCAGGAGAATGGAAAGCTCTGAAGTCTTGTATTGCTAGACCTGTTTTTAAAATATGCCCTATTCTTAGGGAGTAACTGAAACTTTATGTATCTTCTGTTTTCTCCCCTTCTAGGCAAAGTGGTTCAAACCACAAATTACCTAACAAGTAAAAGTGGTCATGTAGCAATACTAGAGGAATTTTTATCCTGTTTAGTATCGCTAAACTATCCTTGATGGGAGTATTTTCCAGTGAGTGTGCCTTTAATGGCAAGGAGATCGAAAAGGGAATTGTATTTTAGTGGAAGGAGACTGGTTGGTATGTCTTTAACAATTAGTTTGAATCACTTGAAATGAATTCAAGTTGGTAAGGTATGTTGCCAACTTATGTGTTTTCATAATTTTTAAAAAATTGTTTGGATATAGGCTTGTAACTTACAAACAGCTAAGGAGAAATTACAGAATTTTAAAAATATAAATCATGACAACTAAAGCTTTTTCTTTTTGCTCTAGTAGGAAGCAAGGACTGGTAAGGAATACTTGACCAAGAAATGGAATATTGTGTATTATTCTTGCTTATAAATGTTTAGCAATGCTCTCTGAAGGAAATGCATAGAAAGCTATGTTAAGATCATTTTAAGTTTTGTGCAATGTTGTTATATCCCGTTGATACTTTGAATTTAGTCTTCAACAGCTATGAAGGAGTTTCCAGCTATTGAGGTCAACAGATTTGCCAGTGAAAACTTTGTACTTATCAAATCACTTTCATATCAAGATACCCCTCTTATTCACTGTATAATGCTGAAGCTCTTACCTTTTCTTCTGTTCATTGTCTTTATTGGAACACCCTAAGACCTATTTTTTCCCGTAAATGAAAGAACACTTACCGATTTCCCCACTGACATTTAGTTCCTATAAATCAACCCACTCAGTCAAGCAAAGTAATTCCTTTAAAAATATGCATTCCTTTACTTTTTCTTTTTTTTTTTTTTTTTGTTGTTTGTTTATTTGTTTTGTTTTGTTTTTGAGATGGAATCTTGCTCTGTTGCCCAGGCTGGAGTGCAGTGGCTCCATATCGGCTCACTGCAACCTCTGCTTCCCGGTTTCAAGCAATTCTCTTGCCTCAGCCTCCCGGATAGCTGGGACTACAGGCATATGCTGCCACACCTGGCTAATTTTTTGTATTTCTTTTAGTAGAGATGGGATTTTACCATGTTGCTTAGCCTGGTTGCAAACTCCTGAGCTCTGGCAATCCACCCGCCTCGGCCTCCCAGAGTGCTGGGATTACAGGTGTGACCTACTGTGCCCAGCCACTTTTTCTTTGTTTTCTTTTGATAGAAATGATGCTTGGTTTGTCCTTAAGACAATATAAAGTTGTGTTAATGGTTCTCGGAGTGTAGTCTGCAGACCCCTGGGGATCCTTGAGACCATTTCAGGGGTCTGCAAAGTCAAAACTGTGTTCATAATCATATTATGATATTATTACTTCTTTTTTACAGTGTTAGTGTTTGCATTTACATTGCAGGAGCGGTGGTGGGCAAAACTGATGACTTGGCATTGACCACAGCAGACATCAAGTTATACTCATAGTTATCTTATTCTCTGTTGTCACACATACTCAGTTAAAAAAACAACAATTCACTTAAGAATGTCTTTGATGAAGTAATAAAAACTATGAATTTTATAAAGTCATAACCCTTGAGTACACATGCTTTCAATATTCTGTGTGGCACAATGAGAAGTACACGTGGAGGGCTACTGCATACCAAAGTACATTGTCTCAAGGAAAATCATGAGGTGATTGAGTTCCAAGCTGAACTAGCTGCTTTTTCCTTATCCCTTTTTACTTGGAAGAGTGACTGATGGATGAACTATGGTTACTCAGATTTATGCATTTGGAAGACATTTTCCCTTGTCTCTATTTTATTCCTGTCTTTTTCAGGCCTGTCACCATTGTGCTTATATTTCTGTGAGGCTCTAGTGTTTACAGAGCGTTTATTTATATCTGGTATTACAGATACAGATGGTCTGTGGATCTGAGTTGAATTACTTTAGCATATAATGCTGAATTTAGGTAGAGATAGAAAAAAATTAAAATTATAAAAGAATAAGAAACAAATTAAGTCTTCCAGGGCTAAAATTATGGTCTTCTAGGATATTTAAGTTTCTTGTTTTGTTACTACCCGGCTTTACACTTCACTGTTTCTGCCTATTCATGATGGAATTCCTCCTCGATTTTTCTGCAAGGATTTTTTAGAAGGCAGGAGAAATTGCCAATATCAAAAGATTTCTCTAACTTCCTCTCTGGGTTTATGGCTAACTAGAAGTAGTCTGTTCCTCTTAGATTTATTTCTATTACTCTTTTCCTCTACATCAATGTGTGAATGTGATACTGGATTTATATGAAATATCATTTTTAACTGGTCTTTTATTTGTTTTGACTTCTACAGAATCTTGCCTCCTGGAATCCTTCAAATCCTGAATGTCTCTTACTTGTGGTGAAGGAACTTGTGCAACAGTATCACCAGTTCCAATGTAGCCGCCTCCGGGAGAGCTCCCGCCTCATGTTTGAATACCAGACATTACTGGAAGAGCCACAATATGGAGAGAACATGGAAATTTATGCTGGGAAAAAAAACAACTGGGTAAGGAGTTTAGAGAATGGGAAAAAAGATGACTTCATCTATAATAAAATAATCAATTCAGATGTCCATTTGTAAATCCTAGTCATTTCTTTAGATAAACGTGGTCTAGGTAGCCTATATATGTTTCTCATAATGTAGAGTTTAAAGAGACCTTAATGTTTGTCTAGTTCATTGTGTTTCTCAAAGATATTATCTGGGAAGTTTATAAGGTTCAGAGTCTCATCCACAGCCCCAGATATTCAGCAGTCAGAGGTGGAACGTGAGGGCCTGTACCTGCTCCCAACCTCCATGTCGTTCTGATGTATATGGCTTGCAGGTCACATTGTGAGACACTAACAAGTTTCCCCTTCCTTTGAATGGAAGACTTCTCTAATTTCCTGGTCAGGTAAGAGAGGTCAGTCACTCTGGAAACAGCTAGTTTACATGGTGCCTTTTATATTTTCTTTTTGTAATTTACAGTTACGTGATCCTTTAAAAATTCAAGTCAGATCTTACCACTCCTCTGCCCAGAACCTTCTGTACTTTTCTTTTTTCTCCCATGGTAAAAACTAAAGTCTTTCTAGTGGTATAAAAAACTGTAATTCCCATCACCACCATCTTCCATCCATCATTAATTCCATCTGTTCATCTCCTACCTTCCTCTTTCAAATTCAGCTCCCCGCTGTGCTGCAGGCACACCAGGTATTCTGCTGCCCAAGAGTCTTTGCATAGGTTCTCTGTGGTCAGGCATGTTTCCCTCAGATATGCACATGGCTAGTACTATTCTTCCTTCAAACTTCTAAGGTTATGTTCTCAATGATGCCCTGTTAACACCCTCAGCAGCCGTTTTGAGGTATAATTTACATATCATAAATTCACCTGTTTTAAGTGTACAGTTAAAAATGATTTTTTAAAAAATTTGCTGATTTGAGCAACCACCACCATTATCCAGTTTTAGAATGGTTCCATCACCCCAGTCAGATCCCTCATGTCCACTTACAGTTAATCTTGTTCCCACCTCCAGCCTTAGTCAATCACTAAACTACTTTCTATTTCTATAAATGTTCTTTTCTGGACATTTTTTGTGATGGAATCTTACTACAGTATGTGGTTTTTTTGTGACTGATTTCTTTCACTTAGCCTGTGTTTGAGGTTCATCCAGTTGTAGCATGTATCATTACTTCATTTCTCTTTATGGCTGAATAATATTCCGTTGAATAGATGTTCAACATTTTGTTTATCCATTTACCAGTGAATGGCCACTTGGATTGTTTCCACTTTTTGACTTTTATGAATAATGCTGCTGTAAGCATTCATGTGTAAGTATTGGTAATACCCCCTTTAAACATTGTGATTTGCACCTGTACCCTCTCCTGCACTCTTTACTTTGCTCCATATGGTTTTTTTGCATCTCCTTTTAACATGCCATATAATTAATTAATGTATTAATTATATGTTGCTATGTAAAATAATCATTCCAAAACTTTCTTCTAACAATAACATTTATTATCATAGTTTTTGGCAGCAATCTGGGTAAGCCCTTTGCCTTACAGGCTGTGCTTGAAGTGTTGGCAAGGGCGCTGGCCATCTCAGGGCTCAACTGGAGATGGAGTCATTATAAATGCATGCATGTGGTTGTTGGCATAATTCCATACCTCATCGGTTTTTGAACTGAGGGCCTCAGTTCCAGTGCTGGCTGTTGTCTGGAGGCCACCTTCAGCTCCTAGCCTCTCTACAGGGCAGTGCACAAGATTCAGTGCAAGCAAGTAGGTGAGAGCAAGAGGGAGTATGTGAGCAAGATAGAAGTCACAGTCTTTTATAACCAAATCTTGAAAGTAACAGGCCCTCTCTTTTGCTGTATTCTATTTGTTAGGTCCAGTATTCCACCTTCCCAACATACCTACACACCCTCCTACACACACCTACACACACACACACACACACACACACACGGAATTACATATAAGTGTGAATACTAGGGACCATTGGGAGCCACTTAGAGGGAGCCTACCACACTTATTTATTATGTTTATTGTGTGTCTGTCCACATTGGAATATAAAATCTCATGAGGGCGGGGATCTTTGTTTTGTTCACTGGCAAATCACAAACACCTGGAGCAGTGTTTCCCACTTCATTGCTATTCTATAAACATTTGTTGAATGAATGAATGAATAAACTCGAATTAAGCACGAATACGTTTAGGTGCTCATCTCTGCTAATTCCTTTAGGTTTCACTGTCTTTCCTTGGCTAAATACATGCTCCCTTTTATTTTTCAGCGTTTTCTTTTTCTTTTTTTGAGACAGAGTCTTGCTCTGTTGCCCAGGCTGGAGTGAAGTGGCACAATCTTGGCTCACTGCAACCTCCGCCTCCTGGGTTCAAGCAATTCTTCTGTCTCAGCCTCCTGAGTAGCTGGGACTACAAGTGCATACCACCATGTCTGGCTAATTTTTGTATTTTTAGTAAAGATGGGGTTTCACCATATTGGTCAGGCTGGTCTTGAACTCCTGACCTCAGGTGATCCACCCAACCTCGGCCTCCCAAAGTGCTGAGATTACAGACGTGAGCCACCATGCCTGGCCTCTTTGACTTTTTTTTAAAGGTTATGATTTCAAGGTTTTACACATGATTAATACCTTTGAATCAGCATGACGAAAATTTTTCTTATTACAAATCATGTTGTTTGTTCAGTTCAAGGTTTTTTTCCTTTTGTAAAGTCTTAAATTTATATTGTAGTAAAAGACATAACACTCAATTTTCGTTCTTTTCTGTTTTTAAGTGTGCACTTCAGTAGTGTTAACTATATTCACATTGTTGTGCAACAGAGCTCTAGAACTTTTTAATCTTGCAAACTAACCCATTAAACACTAATTCCTCCTCCCACCCCCAGCTCTTGGCAATCACTTTATTATTTGGGTTGTTTCTACTTCTTGGCTTTTGTGAATAATGCTACATTGAACATAGGTGTGCAGATATCTCTTTGAGATTCTGCTTTGAGTTCTTTGGGATATATACCTACAAGAGGGATTTCTAGATTATATGGTAATTCTATTTTTAATTTTTTGGGGAATTTCCCTACTGCTTTCCTTAACTACTGCACTATTTTACATTCCTGCCAACAATGCATGGTTCAAGGCTTAAATTATTGATTATCTTGAAATATTAATCTGTTTATATGGTTAGTAAGGAAAACTTTGTTGAACTTGGTTTATCCTTTATCCCCAGCATTTTCCTTATTAAATAATCAACTTAATTGTCCTTACATAAATGGATGTTAGATTAATTGACATGACTTCTTGGTGAACCTGTGTTGTCTTTAGTGCTGACAAGCTCATCTGAAAACAGGAATAGCTGTCTAACGAACCAGTCTTCAGTTTTTAGGATTTGCCTTTCTGCCTTATTCCCTCTTTTTAATGTTAAGGCTGAAGTTGAATATAATCCAGTTTTATGGCATCCTTTGTTACCTAATAATTTTCAAAATGTTCAGTGGCTCAGCTAATACTTGAGTTGTAGTTCGTCTAGGTGTAGAAGTTTAAATTCATTTCAGGCAGATAGTTTGTATTTATAGTATTTTTTAAACTTCTATTTAATGTTACTGATATTTCTTTGTTTACTTACAAAACCTGCTACTGCTATACTTATCCCAGTTTATTTTGATTGGATATTAAGAAGCTTTTAAACATTGGTTATGGATTGGCAATGGTTATGGATTCAGGTCAAGTAAAGAAATTGAGAATCCTTGAACAAGGCAAAGTAGACCGAGGTTAAGCTTACCAGGCCTAGGGAAGGCCTAGTAGAAATGACACCTGTGACTATATATGAGTTGAAACCAGGGAGCAGGTCAAGAAACAGAGTATAAAAGTGAGTCTTGAGGGATGAACAAATTAGAGCTTGGCGTGAGGGTTCAGGAATATGTTAAAGGACAGCCTGCTAGTGGAATCAAAATCTAGATCAAGAATCTGGAGATAAATACTGGACCTTGACAGAAAGAAAGGAGCTTGATTTTGAGCCAAGATTTTTTTTGGATCAGGAACTATATTAGTTTCCTACTGCTGCTGTAAAAATTACCACTAATTTGGCTTAAGGCCACACATTTATTATGTCATAGTTCTGAAGGGCAGAAGTCTGAAATGGGTCTCCCTGGGCCAAAATCAAGGTGGTGGCAAGGCTGCATGCCTTATGGAAGCTCTAAAGGAAACCATTTCAGGATACTGAAGAAACTTGCAGATACGCTCTCTGGGACATTATCTTTTGGAGAAGCAGAAAATCCTAGAAGACTGTTAGAAGTAAAAATATCCTGGAGATTTTTTAAGAAATTAAGCTCAGATCTTTAAGTAGATGATTTGCAAAAATTTAAATAAGAATGCAGTAGACAATTGGAAAAATAGTCGGGTAAATGGAAAACTGTCATGACAAACTTACTTGACTTCTTTAAGGTAGGTAAATATCGTAGACTTAGATGATATTTTCATTTTGAATGAAGCACTTGGTTATTCTTTCTTAGGATTCCACTGACTTATGCTCTTTTCTTAGTTGTTGGGATGTAAAGTTCCACCTAAAACTTTGGGTATAACTCTTGTCAGCCTCAGGTGTTTTGTGCAATGTCACAGGGCTTTTCTTTTGACCCTATCTTGTTAAGGGTTTTGTTAGGGACTTGAATAAAGCCATACAAAGTATGTGTTTCTTTTTTCTGCTAGCCCAGAGCTTACAAAGATATATATTATGAGAGATAACAGAATCAACATTAATAATTATTTTTATGTGCTGGAATGCTGCACCAGACTAACATGATACACTTTAGTAGGGCCAAGCCACTATGGGACTAATAGCTTTTATGGAAAGTCTACTATGCTAGGTTTTGAGTTTAAAGATAAAAGTAGGTCAGATATGGCTTTGGCTCCTGAGGCTGTTAAAATCCAGTTAACAAGGTTCAATCCATATCTTTAAAATGAATTTGAACAATACTGGATAGATTACAACTCAAATGGAATATGCAGGCTGTATGAGCATTCAGCAGCAGAGCCAGTGACTGAGGAAGAGAGTGAACAAGGAAAGCCTTTACTGGTCAGCTGCTGACCGAGACCCTGAAGGAAGAAGGAAGGTGGACGTAGATGGCTCTCTCAGGAGAGATGGTTAGTGGGGTGTATGACTGGTGAAAACTTAGGGACATGACCTACGTGGGGAACAAGAACTGTAAGCACATATTCAATTGGCTGTGATCAGTAAAACACATCTATTATGTCTTAGTGGCATTTTGAAACATGAGGACACTTTAATATGAAATAAATGGATATTTATTAATTAAATCATGAGGATAGTATATTCTCTAAATGAAACATTACAAGAATCAGTGGGTTCCCCTCTGATCTGAATGGAAATTCAGGTATTTTAGTTTCTTCTGTTCCAAGTAGTCCATCTGATAAATATTTGCTATAAGGAATCTAAGACTGGGAATGAGTATTTAATTTCTTTGCATTACGCAGTTCTGTGTCTATTAGAGAGGATGGTCTTTACTGTTGTCATCACTGAATTTTTCTTTCTGCCATGTATATTTATATTCTTAAAAACATTTCTGCTCTAAAAGTATGAAGCGTTGAAAAACCTCTGCTATCAGTCTTCTAACAAGCCTGTGAATTTGAAATACACCATTCTCCCCACCCTGTGCAGACACTCTTCTCCCTGCCCCCTGAACCTCCATTTAGAGAGTTTTAGCAAGCACGCATTTGAAAGTAAACATTAACAAAAAATACCCACTCTTCATTGTTTAATTTTTTACCTTTCTCTTTTTATCAAGTCGTTTCTCCTTACTGCTTTGCTCATCTCCTTTAATGATTTTTAGGCATTGTATTCCTTGTCTATGCTGGTTTTATAATGTTTAAGAAATAGTAATAATAATTATAAAACTATAATGTTTAGGAAACACCTGTTTTTTTTTTCTTAAACAGGTGAAAACAGATGCATATTGGAATATAAGCTTATATGTTAAGAATGAAGAACGCTATGCATCTGCCCATGCTTGGAGTCGCTTTTAAAAAATGTATTATTTTATATTTTGTCAAATATTTTTATTTTGAAATAATTATAGATTTATAGTAAATTGCAAAGTAGAGATCCTGAATATGCTTCACTCAGTTTCCCCCAGTTGTTGCATTTTCTGTAACTATAATAAAATATAGAAACCAGGAAATTGACATTGGTGAAATGTATGTGTATAGTTCCGTGCCATTTCATCACACATGTAATTTCCTGTAACCACCATTGAAATCAAGATGCAGATATTCCATTACCACAAAGATCTCTACTGCTACCCGTTTGAGCAGAGCTATTTTTAAGATCATAATTTTAAAGTGATGAATTCCCATAATGTAAGAACTATTAAAAGCATATATCCTGTTTTGATATGACATATCAAAACAATAATACATCCTACATTTTCTCAATGGGTAAATCCTAAGGTCTCATTTTATATGGCCTCTATTTTATTATTATTATTATTTATTATCTCCATTTTATATTGCCTTGTTAATATCTTTGTCATGGACATGTGTATCAGAAGAACCAGTGTGTCTTAGTCCATTTTGTGTTGCTTACAACAGAACCTGAAATGAATACCTTATAAAGAAAAGGAATTTATTCCTTATAGTTATGGAAGTTGAGAAGTCCTAGGTTGAGAGGCTGCATCTGGTGAGAGCCTTCTTGCTGTTGGGGACTCTGTGCAAAGTCCCGAGCTGGTGCAGGGCATCACATGGCAAGAGGGTTAAGCATGCTAACATGCTCACTTAGGTCTCTTTCTCATCTTGTAAAGCCACTAGGTCCTCGCCTATGATAACTCATGAATCCATTAACCCGTTAACCTGTGAAAGGCCCCACCACTCAATACTGCCACATTGGGGGTTAAATTTCAGCGTGAGTTTTGGAGAGGACAGATGTTCAAACACAGTGTTTATTAATTGCAACAAAGCACAATAAGCAAATTTGTGGATTTTATTTTGCTTTGTTTTGATTCCCAGAACTTAAAGTTGACTTATTGTACCTAACATTTTGATTAAAGTGCTATTTTTTGAGATATGAAATGTAAGTTTTGAGATATTCCAAAACTACATAGTTTACACATAAATATCACCAATGGGTGATCTGTGAGATAAAGCAGTTTTTAAAACATATTTTTTCCTTAATAATGATTTATGCTTTTATAATGGGATATGAGACAATTAACTTTTTTGCTTGTATTTGACCCAAATCCTAGTAAGATTTAAAAAATCTTTGGCTTATCCATTAAGCTCTGATAACAAGTAAAAATATTGTACAGAAAGGAAAGGAGCCATTTTGTGGTATCTCCTCCCTTGAGTTAATGTCTTAAGTTTCCATTGTGTCATCGTGCTGAGATATTATGTGTAAAGGGAAAGTATCTGAGCAGTGTTTGAGTCTGAGCTCCTCTACGCAGAGGCCATTTGAAGATATGTTGGAGAGGAAGAGTGATCTAGGGGGCAGGAGCTTTGGGTTTTCATTCTGCCACCAGTTCTTTCTGTGTGACTATAGGTTTTCCATGTGTCACTTTCCTGGAGAAAACTACACTGTTGTCTGGACCTTGACACAAAGGTTAAATTAGATCTTGTGTGGGAAACCGAGAGTTAAATAAATATGGAGTCAAGTAATACAAAGTATTATTATTATTATTAGCTCTTCTTGGTATATCCTTCAAGTAAGTTATTATGATAGGTGTTCAATAAGTGCCAGTTCAATGATTGTTCCTGTATGACCTCTCAAAATGCTGTTAATCATAAAGTTACCATATGTGGACCAATAGAAGCTGTGACCTCTAAGGTGCAGATAAAGTGTAGAAAACAAAGTGAAAATTTTCTTACCAGGAGCAGTTTTGATGGACTTCTGAGGATGGGAGAACAGATTTCAGAGTATTAGGAAGCGTGGGGAGAAGAGGAAGTAAATGCAATAGGTTTAGACAGTTTTTGGAGGAAAAAGAAAAAGACATTGGCCAAAAGAGGCTGTCCTGTGGTCATTCCCATTAACCAGCTGGCATTTATCAGTCTGCTTGTGAGGAATCTTTCAGGTTTGTGGTATTTGGTAGCTTACGTAGGTCTTTAGGTATTTGCGGCAGTGAGTGTTTAGCTTAATGTGGGGATTAATGTTAATGGGAAAATGTCTAGAACTATGCTGTCCAATACAGGAGCTTTTAGTTAAACATGTGACTATTGAGCATTTGAAATGTGGCTAGTCTGAACTGAGATGTGTGCGCATGTGAAATACACACCAGAGTTTGAAGGATTAGTTAAAAAAAATCTCATTAATAATTTTTATATTGATTGCATGTGGAAATGGTTATATTTTAAATATATTGGGATGCATTATTGACTTTTCACCTGTCTCTTTTTGCCTTTTAAAATGTGACTATTAGAAAATGTTAAATAATCTTAAATTATATATATGGCTCACATTTGTGCTTTACATTTTTTTTCTCCGACAGCACTGGTCTAGTATGTTAGGAGAGAAGGGCCAGAGTTGCTAAGAGAAAGATCAAAATATCTGGGCAGCCTGGAAGTGGATGGCCTTTTCCCTACTGGCCATGAGGATATAGTAGGTGCTCTGGTCATGCCAATTAGCTATATATAGCAGGGCATATAGGGACCTTCACCCGTAATTCCCCTTTAATTTTTGCTGCTTGGGAGTTATGTCCTGGTGGCATTTGACTTGGGGATTAACACGTGGTAGCTCCTTTGAAAAGGGTGTAGTGTGGTGGTCAGATAATGCTACAGTATACTCCAAGGAACTGACCAAATTTGTTTAGTTTTGTTTTTAACCACATGGAACTGTTAGGAGTTGGACATTATTTAAAATAAATGAAACATGACAGTGGCTCCCTTTTTAATTGCTTTTGTAATGGAATTTGTTTTACTGAATTTTGACTTGTATGTCAGTGGAAATACTTAAGATCTTGCTTACAAGATAGCTTGTATGTCTGGTTTTTAACCTTATTAATAAAAAGTAGTAATGTACATACCTAAATTACTTTATACCTCAAGACATTAAAGTTGAAAATGATAACTTTTAAAATCATGCTGACATTCAAAAGAACTCTGTTATTGTGTTTTAAATGGTAGAGGTATCAGTAGAAAATTCAAGTTTCTTTCAGCAGCAGGATGCATCCAGTGGAAAAGATCTTATTTTCAGGAAGCATACGAAACACAAAGGAAATCCTTTCCATTTCCTTTGCCTAACTTTCAGAACAGCATGTGGGGAATGACTCTAATTATGCTACCTTACTTATCTTTGTGAGGCCACTCATTTGTTCTGAAATCATGGGTGCATTGCCCCATCTCTTTGGTGACCATTTAGATGTAGTGTTCACTCCTTGCACAGTGTTCTCGCCATGGAGGAAATGGACAATTGTAAAAGGACCAGCTGAATTGGGTTTTAATACCTTTTCTTCACGTACTAAAAGACAAAGAATTCTGCATTTCACGTATGCTGTAAGAAAAGTCTTCAGGTGTTTAAAAAATTGTGTTCAGAAATGTACAAATGATGCAATCTGTTTCCTTCCTCAGAAAAGAGTTTCCTAGTTTTTCAGTTATTTTCAAGAACTTATGGTACCATTAACTTACTTACTTCAAAGAACTGTGGAAATGTGTTGATTAGATCAGGGAGGCTCACCTACGCCAAACAGAATTCTTTCCTGGGAATTTGGAGTTAGTGCTGAGGAAATGAGATGGGTTTCTTTATGAGTAATTGGTCTGTAACATGTAAATCTGGGACCTTTTTTCTAATAACATCTAGTCAAAAGAATCAGAAGCTGGCAAATAGAAAGGAAAATGAAGTACAGACACAGCAGAGATAAGAGACTAAGAGAAAATTCTGTAGGCATTAGAATCCTTGGAACTGAGGCCATGCTATATTTTTATCCTTAGGTTTCATGAGATCCCTCATATCCTTTCAATAAATTCTTTTATTTATTCAACTGAGTTTGAATTGGAGTTCTGTCACTGGAAACTAAGTGTCCCAACTGAATTACTTCCAAAGCGTCCTGTGAATATCTCTGTCAAAACACTTACTACATCGTACTATTTTGTTTAATTGTCAGTCTAGTCCAAATAGACTTTAAGTTCCTTGAGGACACATAGACTGTTTTGTCTTAAGATCTACATTGTCTAGCCTAGTACTTGGCACAGTATGTGCTCAGGAAATATTTGATCAGTGAATGAATGAATAATGTATGAATTGTGGACATTTTATTATATATGCTTTTAGTTTTATTTTTTTAATTCCTTAAAAGTTTTTTGAATGGATAATATATTTATATTGTTCAAAACCAAAGTCTATGTAAAGTAACATAGTGAAAAGTCTCCCTCCCATCTTTGTCCTTTGTCCACCCAAATCATACCACTTTCCTTCTATCCAGGTAAGCACTAATATATCTTTTTCCTAGTATAAATTTTCAGAGTTAGTTTGTGCATATATAAGCAAATACTAATATATATTCCCCCTTTTTATGCAAATGGTAACGTTTATTATACACTGTCTTGGACCTTTCTTTTGACTTAATCTAGCTCAGAGATTTTTTTTCCTGTGTAAACATGTATAGAACTCCCTTTTTCTTTATACAGTTGTATGTTATTACTGTGTACAATTGAATTATAATTTGTTAAATCTGAACTTTATTATTGGACATCAGTTTTGCTTCTAATCTTTCACTATTATAAACAATACTGTAATAATCTTGTATATATGTGTCACTCTGCATGTGTTCAGGTATGTCTGTAAGGTAAACCATTAGAAATGGAATTACTGGATCAAAGATTATGTGTTCATAATTTTATTGTCAAAATGACTTCTATAAAGTTTATACAGGTTTATTAATCCAGCAGCAATATATGAAAATGGTTGTTTCTCCACAGTATTATAAATAGTATATTAGCATATTTGTAGAATTTCTGTCAAGTTGTACTTTTTTTAATGGCCAACTAGCTCCTTACTCTTCACAAGTAAGAGCTCAGAGCTCTGAGCAAAATATAAAGCCATTTGTCTGAAAACACCAGAGAGTGATCAAAGCAGGCAAATACTGGATGCACATTGATACTTGGAAGAAGGGAAAGCAGAGCCTTGATATTATGGGATAGTATCAAAATGTTTAATATATAGGAAACTAGAGTCCTAGAAGGGGAAGAGAAAACAAGAAAGCGGGAAATAATAGATAGCACATATATTTCCAAATATGGTGAAAAACAAATGTACAGATTGAAGAAGCTCAACAAACCCCAGCTGGGATAAATGCAAGGAAGAATTAAAACAAAACATTATGGTAAAAATACTGATAACCAAACATAAGGAGAAAATCATCAGTGACCAGAGAAAAATTATGCTTTACATACAGTTCCCTCTCATTGCTTTTCTTCTTTAGACTTTTCCTGCCTGGTGTTATTTACTTTTCCTTCTGGTCTTTTGACTTAGCTTTAAAAAAAATTCCCTCAAAGTAATGAGCCCCCAACCCTAGTTGGTTCATTTCTTCCTGGAATTTGCTATCGGAGCAGTGTGCCCTTTGATAGCGTTTATCATAGATTATAATTTATTTTATTTTATTAATTTTTTATTTTAGATTCAGGGAGTACATGTAGAGGTTTACTACAGGGTTATGTTGTATGATGTTAAGGTTTTGGTTTCTGTTGATCCTGTCACCCAAATACTGAATTAGTACTCAATAGGAAGTTTTTCAACTCTTGTTCCCTTTCTTTCCTCCCACCTTTTGGAGTCCCCCTTGTCTGTTGTTCCCATGGTTATGTCCGTGTGTACCCAGTGTTTAGCTCCCACTTAAAAGTGAAAACATGTGGTATATGGTTTTCTGTTTCTGCATTAGTTTCCTTAGGGTAATGATCTCCAGCTACATCCATTTTGCTGCAGAGGACATGATTTTGTTCTGTTTTTATTTCTGTGTAGTAGTCTATGGTGTATACGTACCACATTTAAAAAATCTAATTCACCATTGATGGGCACCCTTAAGACAAGGTAGTTTCCATGTCTTTGCTATTGTAAACAGTGCTGTAATAAACATACAAGTGCAGGTGTCCTTTTGGTAGAGTGATTTATTTTCCTTTGGGTATATACCCAGTAGTAGAATTGCTGGATCAAATGGTAGTTCTATTTTTAGTTCTTTGAGAAGTCTTCAAACTGCCCCTCACCTGCCTGAATTAACTTTCATTCCCACTAACAGTGTTTAAGTGTTTCCATTTCTCCACACAGGTTATAATTTATAGGAGTGATTGTTTTAATTTATGTCTGACTCACCTACTAGACTGTAAGCTCCATAAGGGCAGTGGTCCTATGTCTTTTACTTACTAGGTTACAATGTCTAGCAGACTACTTGACATATTTTAGGCCCTTAATACGTAGTCATGAATGGATGAATAGGCCTTGAGTCTTGAGATTGAGCTCTGTGACTCTTTGTTATTCTCTCTCAATAGGCAAGTGTCTTGACTGTTCTAAGCCTCAGTGTTCTCATTTCTAAAATGGATATAAATAAATTGTATCTACCAAGCAGGGTTTTGGGGATAGTTAAATGACATATTTTAGAAAACATTTTGTAAATTATAAAATTCTAATTAGACTAACTTTGAGTTTCCTTTTCACATGTAGTGTATATTTATGCATGTGCTAAGGAACAATCTCCAGATTTAGGCTTACTGGTTTTCAGAGTCCATTTGAAGAATCAGCTTTACCAGTTTGTCACGTAGCTAAAGTTATAATCACTCTTGAGTGTTTCTTAGCTATTAGCTATCTAAGTGGTAAGAGCTGTCAATTTCAGATAAAAGCTTGTTTGTTGACAAGGGAAGTGTCTCTAAGAAAGGAAATAAAAATTTCCCTTACAGAGCAACCTGAACTTGGACTCCATTCTGCACAAAATAGCTACCTGTCACTTCTAAAAGGAGAAAAAAACGATCACAACTGTGATTACCAGAAGAAAAGCTTAGACCTAATAAACTGCCAAAGCTGAGAGTCTCGTTAGTTTAAGTTACTTGCCAATGTACTATAACTTGAAAAAAGGAAAGATGCACATATTTATTGCTAATGCTGGGGAAATTGCCATTAAGGCAGTTGGCAGAAAGGCTGACATTTTAACAGTCATAGGTTAGATAATTTTCTACATCTATCCAAGAGAAGATTTTGACCAAGGACAGTAAAAAAAAAAAAAAAAAAATCAAATTATTCTGTTCACTTGGCGGCATCTAAATGTCTCATTTTCAGCTTACAGAAAAGATTGCTGTGAAAGCAATCTTTGACTTTACAACCGAGTGACCATAAATTTCTTGAATAGCTGTTGGAAATTCAAATATAAAACCACACGAAAGTCATTATCTGAGGTGGAACAAGGATTTTTCACTTGTTTTGCTCTTCATTTACTGTTTATAACTTAATTTTACATTAAGATTGTTTTAAAATTATCATGTACTCAGTTTCAGAGAAGATGATTAGCTTATAGGTCACAAGGAAAATCAGTGCCAGAATGGAAAACTGAATTCTTGAGTCTTAGTGTTCAACATTTCCAGTGCTGTCAGAAACAAGTGTTGAGTTTTCTTTGTTCTTCTAATGGCAAAATAAGGAATGTATGGTAGGCTTGAAAGTTGGCAATCATAAAGTGCTTTTTATGGTTTCCCAAATTCCCTTCATAGTATTGTTTCTTTTCTTATGAATTTAGTTTTGTAAATTAGCCTGTTGCTGATAAACAAAAATTTATATTAGTCCTGGGACCAAGATTTCTTTCAGTATGACATTAGTTGTGTAAATCAGCCTGTTGCCAATAAACACAAATTTATATTAATTCCAGGATCAACATTTTGAGAAGGAATAAAGTAGGGATCATCTGAGAGTTTTTAAAAGAATGTTGGTCTAAAATAGCTGGTAGAATAAAAATATATTGTACAAACTAAAATAGGGCAAAAGAGCTAAAATGCAGTGCATGGACTAAAATAACTAGCAGTTCAAATGAGTCCAAGTGCTAAATATGTAATTATCTTTCCTATTACCTTATATGTACAAGAGTTATTTTAACTATTAAAATCCTACATTTCACTTTTGTTGTTGTTTATATATGTATGTATATGTAAAAAACAGGCATATATATACACACACACCACTGAGTTTAACAAACCAAAAGTTTTGAAATTGCATTTTAACTTACAGGTTGACATTTTACACTAGTAGGTAGAAATGGTTATTTATTTATCGGTAGGTTGTTTGACTTATGCACTGAAAATGAAGAAATAACTTGAGTTTGGTTTATCAACATCTCTCCAACTCCCTTCCCCAAACTCTTTGAATTCCATGGTACTTTTTAAAAGCTTGCCTCAATATCCCCAGGAATGACTTAACAGTTGTTCCACATAGTCATAGTAGCCATTTTCTTATTCACTAATTTTATGAATGGTTGTTGCACATCCTCCAGGGGTTTAGAAATTGTTCATACCATCGAGGAGAGAGTTTCTGGGTGCCTTTGTTCCATGTTAGTGCTTATTTGCTGCTATAACTCTGACCTTCTTGCCATCTCCTGAACATGGAGGCACACTCATGCATCAAACCTTTTTATACTTGTTGTTCTCTTTGCCTGGGGTGTTTGTCCTTCAGATCCACATAGTTTGTTTCTTACCCTCTTTCCATCTTTGCTCAGTTGTTACCTGCCTGTTGTCATGAGAATAAGCTGCAGGCGAACAATGGCTGACACAGTTAGGGGCAATTGCCTTTGTCCAGGCTGGAGATCAGTTCAGGTGGTTATGGAGGTGGTGAAAAGTGGTTGGACTCAGGATACATTTTGAAGGGAGAGTCAAAACGTCAATATATATATATATATTTTGAGACGGAGTTTCGCTCTTGTTACCCAGGCTGGAGTGCAATGGCGCGATCTCGGCTCACCGCAACCTCCGCCTCCCGGGTTCAGGCAATTCTCCTGCCCCAGCCTCCCGAGTCACTGGGATTACAGGCACGCGCCACCATGCCCCGCTAATTTTTTGTATTTTTAGTAGCGACGGGGTTTCACCATGTTGACCAGGATGGTCTCGATCTCTTGACCTCATGATCCACCCGCCTCGGCCTCCCACAGTGCTGGGATTACAGGCTTGAGCCACTGCGCCCGGCCAAAACGTCAATATTTTGAAGGAAGACTCAGGATATATTTTGAAGGGAGAGTTAACAGGATTTGCTGCCACTTTGAATGTGGAGTGAGAGGGAAAGATAGGAGTCAAAAATGATTCTAGGTTTTTGGCCTGAGTGACTGAAAGAATGGAATTGCTATTTACTGAAATAAGGAATAAATATCAAGAGAAGAGCACTAAATCAGGAATTTTGTTTTATTTATAGGAGTTTGATAAATGGAATTTGAATTTAAAAAAAGGTCTGGGATGGAGATACACAAGTTGGGAGTCATCAGCATATATATTATTTAAAGTCATGAGCTTGGATGAGATCCTCTGAGCATAAAATAAAGAAAAGGAATCTTAGAGTTAAGCCTAGGCATACCCCAAACTCCAGTGTTCGGGGGTTGAGACCAGAGGGAAGGCCAGTAAGGTAGAGAAACTGGGACTTTGGAAACCAAGTAAAGAATGTTTTACCAAGGAAAAAAAGAAAAGAGTGATTAGCGATGTCATAATGCTTCTGGTAGAACACTTAAGATGAAGACCAAGAAATGATCATTGAATTTGGCAATGGGGAGGTCATTGATGACCTTGAGGACCTGTTTTGGTGGAGTAGTGGTAGGGAAGGGCTAACTGGAGAGGGTTTAAGAAAATAATAAACGAGGAAATGTAGACCTGAAATATAGATTAATTTTTATAAGGAATTATTTTTTATTTTTTATTTTTTTATTTTTTTTATAGGAAGAATGAGAGAAAGAAAGAAAAATAATAAAAAAAAGAAAAAGAATAAAGGAAAGGAAGAAAGAGGAAGAGGAAGAGGGAGAGAGAACAGGGGTGTTGCTTTATTGCCCGGGCTAGAATGCAGTCTAAAACTGGGTATGCCTGTAATTGTGTTTAATAATAGAGACATTAAAAAAAAAAAATGAGGGAAGAAAATAATTAACAAGCAGCCAACCAATATTTCACTTAAACCTGTAAATATGTGTGATGTAGTACTGATAAGAGTGTATATTTTGTGCATTTAAACTGGAGAGTTCTATGAATGTTAATTAAATCTACTTGTTCTGGATCTGAGTTCAAGTCCTGAATATCGATGTTAACTTTCT
>NW_016107495.1:1758400-1780178 GCF_001604975.1 Cebus imitator
CCTCCGCTGGGAATCTCCTGGTGCGTGAGCAACAAAAATTGATCTGAAAGTGTGGCGTCCTCTCCTTCTCTGCTGCAATCCCGAGCTGCTAGTGATCAGCCATCTTGGATCTCTCTCTGGAATTATTTTTTAAAGTAAAACAGAGAAATGAAATGGGAGCTGCAGAAGGTTATAAAGTGAATGGAGACATTTAAAAAATGATGTTTACGTGCTGATGGGAGTGATTGAGTAAACAAGGGAAAATTAATTTTATAGGAGAAAGAGAATGTGGACAGTTGTTGGGAACATTTTTTTTTTGAGACAGAGTCACGCTATGTCACCTAGGCTGGAGTGCAGTGGTGCGATCTCGGCTTAATGTGACTTCCGCTTCCCTGGTTCACGCGATTCTTCTGCCTCAGCCTCCCGAGTAGCTGGGAATAAAGACATGCTGTTGCAAAATTATCTAAAGTGCTATGCATGTGTGCCTACGTGCACCACGCCCGGCTAATTGTTGTATTTTTATTAGAGATATGATTTCACCATGTTGGCCAGGCTGGTCTCTAACTCCTGACCTCGTGGTTCACCCGCCTCAGCCTCGCAAAGTGCTGGGATTACAGGGATGACCACTGTGCCCAGCCAGGAGCATGTATTCTTTGATGAGTGGTCCTTCTGTAGCACTGTACACAGCACTAAGGGAAGACTTTTCTGTCTTTACTTTTATAGCCCCAAACTCTCACTTGGCTGGGTGTCCCTCTTACCAGCCCTCATTTAACTGTGTGGTATTATTGTTGCCTCTGCACTTGCCCCTTTCAAAGTATGACCCCTTGTACTTAAAAACAGACCCTTTTAGGTCCAGCTGTGTCTTGATCCAAAGAACCACACTTAGCAGAGTATGTTAGTTTTAGAGACCTATAGGAGCGTAACATAATACCAAAGCCACACCTTTTTGATAATCTTGGACTATACAACAGAAGGCAAGAATTATAATAGGGTCTCATAAACCTTCTCCCACCCACCATGATGAACTATCTGTAGATCCTTCATGGCTCTTAAGAATTCTCCCAAGTGTTGAGTTGTGAGTAGCCTGCACATAATGGCATTCAATTCTGAGAATAGCTACTCAGCTCTGAGCATCCATCCTGTTTCTCACCATTGGCATTTCTGGTGGCATAGTGGCCTCTGTCACTCACACACTGGATTGCCTTACCTTTGAATCTGTCCATTTAATTCTCATTTCTGCCTTTTCTGTCACAGGGTTAGAGTTATGGTAATGAAGAAATGCTCTGTCCTTAGCCAGAGGTTGATGTAAGTTAAAAGATGTTGTAAGCCATAAAACAAACAATTAGGCAGATATTAGTTATCATTGTTATCTTCAGAGCTCAAGGTTTATATTTCTGTCTGCATTTTCAAGGCTTTAGATCAGAGTTTTAAAATTAGGGCCAGACCTTTTTTTGGGGGGGACGGAGATTCGCTCTTGTTGCCTGGCCTGGAGTGCAGTGGTGCAATATCGGCTCACTGCAAACTCTGCCTCCTGGGTTCAAGCAGTTCTCCTGCCTCAGCCTCCTGAGTAGCTGGGATTACAAGCATGTGCCCCCACACCCAGCTAATTTTTGTATTTTTTAGTGGAGATGGGGTTTCACCACGTTGGCCATGCTGGTCTTGAACTCCTGACTTCAGGTGATCTACCTGCCTCGACCTCCCAAAGTGCTGGGATTACAGGCATGAGCCACTGTATCTGACCAAGGCTCAGAACCTTGAAACCACTTGCTAGGGTCTTGTAGACTGGAGTGGCAACTATTGTGAAATTGTCCAAAGTGCTATGCATGTGTGCCTATGTGCATTCATCCACCCACTCATAAAAATATTTGTAAATGCTTGCTATGTTTTAAGATGTGTTTGAGGGAGTTTGTGCTGCTCAGTTTTTAAAGAGAGGGAACCCTTTGGTAGTTACAAAATGAAAAGGATAGACATCCACTCTGAGTAGTTCTGGATCATTTTTGGTGTTCTTTTTTCAAGTATATCTAAGTAGAATACCAGGCTGAGCTGCACACTTGCAGTGAGACAAGATGGAAGACTGAGAATTCAGCCAGCCCAGGACACATCTTTCTTGCCTTTGCAGAGGTTCTCTAGCATGCCAAGATTTTGGCATGACCTACCTGGAAAACTCCTCCTCTAGCCAATGCAAAATAAAAAAAAATGTGATTCCTTAGCTTTTTCTGTCATAAAAATTGAGAGGCAAATGTTTTTCTTTTGAATGAGTTTTCTGTTTTAGCAAACAGAAGCTATTATTTATAGCTTAGTTAAATGTTTTAAATTGGCAAACCTCTGTACCTCTTTCCTATAGAGATTAGTTCCTGGAGGGAATTATGAAAAAACATCAGTTAATGATAATCATATAGTGGACTTTCCAGAGATGGGAAACTTATTTTGGATACCCACTGGTAGGTAGAAGTCTGACCTTTGCATATAGTTCCAGATGTACTACAGAGAGGATGGTGGTGTATGCCATCAGCCTTGTTGTTTATAAATATTAGTGAAGTGGTCTGAATGCTTTAATAAAAACAAATGTATCAAATGGGTAGGCCTGTCTTTATAGTTTTGGATTAAAAAAATAATCATACATTCATATATTCTTTTCATACTTTTAAGAAACAAAAAGGCAGTACTGCTACATTATAATTTTATTGTACACTTAAAATCTAGATTTAAAAAATTCTAATTGTGCTTTTTAGTAACTAATAATTTAAGAACTCTTTTTGATCCTCCCCTACTTTTCCAGCCTTCTTTTCTTGCCTAATGTTAGGAAAACCAAATTAAAGATGCCTGCATTTTGAACAGGTTGAACTTGTGGCCTTGGCTATAATTGTCACTTCATCATCTATTTTTGATTTTAATCTTATTATTATAACTTTCTTTTTACAGACTGGTGAATTTTCAGCTCGTTTTCTTTTGAAGTTGCCAGTGGATTTCAGCAATATCCCCACATATCTCCTTAAGGTAAAAATATATGATTATCAGTATGAGACTATAAGTAAGCTTTTTAAGTAATTATTTAACTCAATATTTGTGTGACTGGTTTGTCAGCATTTTGTTCACATGATGAATTCTACTAAAAATATTTCTTATATGAAGTTCCACTGAGCTATTTTGTTTTCTAAAAGCTAAAATAGTAACTTTAAAAGTTATTTAGAAGTGAGTTTTCCATATAAAATTTCTATTATAAGTGAATTAAACTCTGGGAAAAAATCACTTTTATTTAATAATGTTATTGGGATGAAAGACTCTCATATAAATTGTCTAATATGAAATATTAGGGCTGCATATTAGTCACCACTCCATTCTACAAACACCCTAGCAAGTGGCTTCAAGGTTCTGGCCCTTGGCTGGGCATGGTGGCTCACACTGTAATCCCAGCTCTTTGGGAGACTGAGGTGGGCGGATCACCTGAGGTTAGGAGTTTGAGACCAGCCTGGCCAACATGGTGAAAACCCATCCCCACAAAAGTATACAAAAATTAGCCAGGCATGGTGGCACGTGCCTGTAATGTCAGCTATTCGGGAGGCTGAGGTGATAATATTCGGTAGGTAGCACTGCATATTAACCACGCTGCACTAAAGGGTGTTTCATTTTCTTTATGTTAACAGTTGCTCTCAGGCACCTTCAGAGTTAGGCTGTCCAGAAGAGACCCGGAATCCATTTAGAACAGCGTATATGACATTCCTTAAAATATGATGCAGGCAAAATGTGGCCTGGGGAACAGCTGTTTTGGGGAGAGGCCTGAAAATGCTTTGCCAGAGAAGTAGCATCCAAGTCACTCGGCTGTGGTTGGTGTGAGAGAAAGTATAAATGGACTAGGGAGCAAGTTCTGAAAAGGAAGCTTTAAGACAAAGGCCTAGGTTCATCGTAGATGAGGATTTGGTTGTGATTTAAGATTTGGCTGCCTTCCTCTGCCCTGTATTTGAACCTATAGTTGTTTAATTGCAATCTCGTGTAAGAAAAATTTCTACCTTCCTAATTTGATGTTGTTCAGAGAGTTAATGGTATTTATAACTGCGTAGAGAAAAGACAGGATCTTTGTACAAGTTCGCCTGCATATTGTACTAATTAGTAAATAATATTAGATATTAATTTTGATAATAGTTGTAGGTATGATTTAGTAGAATATAAACTATAGACCATAGAGAAGATTGGAGAATTTTTTTTTAATAAATTTCATCTTTTTTTTGTTTTGGAGACATGGCCTTGTTCTGTCACCCAAGCTGGAGTGCAGTGGTGTGACCATAGCTCACCCCAGCCTCAAACTCCCAAGCTACAGTGATTCGCCCACCTCAGCCTTCTGAGTAGCTGGGACCACAGGCATGCACAACTGTGCCTAGCTAATTTTTAATTTTTTGTAGAGAAAGGGTCTCAGTAGTCTTCCCACCTCGACTTCCCCAAATGTTGGGATTACAGGTGTGAGCCACTGTTCCTGGCCTATACAGTCCATCTAAAGAAGAAAATTATTTTCTTTTTCTCTAAGTAAAACACAGGATTTTTATACTTCATTAAAAACTTAGTTTCCAGTTTACTAGTTCTACATTCTTTACCCAAGGGTTATAAAGTCCAAGTAAGAATGGAAGTCATCAATTTCTGTCAGTTTCTCTACAGTCCTGTTGTGGAAAATATATATATTAGATCTGTGATTACCAAGCATAATTAATTTGATTTTGGCAATTACTGTGCTCTATTAGACTAGTAAGCAGTCTTCTAAGAAACCCTTGTAGCACATACTCAGGACCTCCTCCACGTATTCCAGTTAAAACTCTCTTTCAGCTCATTTAGAGCCAAGTTCAAAAGCAAATGAAAGTACATGATTTATATAATCACCTTAATCCACAATTTACAGTTAGTGTTTTTGTTTTAATTTGTTGTGCCTTATCAGTTTCAGCGGTCTTCCTGTTTATTTGCAATTGATGTTGCCTCTGCTCGTATTCTTGAAGGTCAAAGGAAAAAAAAATTTGTTGGCTCATAATCTCATATTTATCTCCTCAGTATCAAATTACCATATTTTTTATTTTAAGAATTCTAACTTTATATGCTGTTCTTATTTTCCTTGACAGTAAGTTAAGAGAAGGGTGGAATCTATTTGCCAAAACTGTAAAGTTTTTTAACCCCCACATTACTGTGAAATGATGTCTCTTCTATAGATAAAATATCTACATGGCAACACTAATGTCTTTCTGGATCTTTTGAGTTCATGCAAAAAGAGTAAAACAACAAGGACCAAAAAGGAGAAACTCTTGTGTAACACAAAGCAACAGCCAAAAAAACAAAAACAGAAACCTACCAGCACACCAGAAACAATCCAGAATACTTGCTGAGGGTTTTAAGATGTACATTCCTAAAGTTGTTGTAACCTTTGGCTTTGCTTTTCAAAGGAAGCTTGCCTTAGGTGCTGCTTTACATATTATGTGCGTTTGGATGCTCCTCATCTAATCGCTAGGCCTGTAACTGAGAGTCTAACTACAAAAATAAACCTCCTGAATTCCTAGAGTTAGGATACTATTCACCAGCATCAGTAGTTTTACCTTATCATTTCAAGCAAATAAAAGGGAAAGTAGAACTTTAAAATATTGAGATAGCATGGAGTTTGACTGCATACCCTATTGATTTGCTACAGTGAAATTTCATTACACTACGATGAAGTCATCATCTACTCATAAGTTCATATTACCAAGTGTGCCTATTTTACCCACTAATATAATTATTTTACGTTCAAATGAAAAAGCCATTCAATATTCAGTTATATGATTTCCCTTAATATTGTACTGTAAATTCGTATGGTTCTTACAGGGGATAGAGTGAATTTATTCTGAAGATGAAGCCTGATTTTAGTGTCTGAATTTTACTTTTGGTTGAGGTAAATCAAAGGGTCAGATGAATCACTAACATAAAAACAAAAAATATTTCTGTATTTGTTACTGTTCTTATTTTGGAGGTGGTAGGAATCCAGCATGAGCTCATGTAGACCAGATGAGAAATTTAATAAGATCTTCTTCTGAAGTCTGTATGACAGGAAACAGTCTATACTTAGTACTTTACAGATAAGGCATAGACCAACTTTCTTATGTCTGTTCCACTGTGTTCAGTTGTGTACTCCTGAACTTCTCAACTGGTGTATTTGTGGGGAGAAATCATCCCCATCATAAAGAGGAGATTACAGAAATTATCAAAGTGCAAGTATTCACGACAGTTACCGAACCGAAGAAGGATGGTTTTATAATTGTATACTTTCTCTTAATGAACAGCTAGTCATTAGATGCTGCTGCTCTTAATTTTCTTAGAGTGTGGTGAAAATTAACATACACTGAGCTGCATGTGTATTCCCGTGTTTATTTCTGTCCTGAGAATTAGTGAACTTAACAATGTGATGTTAAGAAGGCTATGTTTTTGTTTTTGCTTCTGTTTTCTGTAAAACCATACTTCATAACGAAGTAGTTAAAGAAATGGTTTGAATTGTCTACTAAAATTTTTATTCTCTGAACAAGAAGCTCAGAAACTGAGAATATAGTATTTTGGGGGAGAGGAGAGGCTTACTTTTAAATGTGATGTGTGTTTGAATTGGTCACTTAGAATAATAAGCCAGTTTTATATAGAATATAGTGAAGTTAAAAATCCTAGAGCTAGGAACCCCTTCAGTAGCATCATACAAAAATATGGAGGCAAATTGTTGGATCCCACTGAACTGGAGGGTTAAATAGCACTGATTTCCTACTGATAGTGGATATGGCAAATATAACCCTGCAAAGAAAATCAACATTAACTCTTTTTTGTTATGTAAGAAACGACCATATTATTTATGTAGGCTAAATTGTTGTTGGAATATCTCTAAACTAGAAATCACTGAGCCCTAGCCCAGGCTAGAAGTAGGGCTATAACCATTTACTATGACTGAAGTACTTGGACTTTTATTATCATTATTTAACATCAAACACTGAGCCCATTCATCCTGATGGATAGCTTGTAGAAATTTAGTTCCACTGTGGAATCTGAATCATGACACTACATGGAAATGAATTGGGTGTGAAAAAGCTAAAATAGGTTATTTGTATCAAGAGCTGAAGCACTCATCCTTCTTCTGAAGTCACTGTGGTTGTACTGATCAGTCAGGGCACAATCAGTGCAGACCTCAGGTCACTCTGCCAAGCAGAGGCAAAAAGTAGGAATTCGGTTCAGAGTATTAAGACGTGTTCAGGAGTCTAGGATTGGCAGAGAGTTGTGACTAGGTAACTATACAGTGGTCTAAGCAGATCACTAATATGGAAGAGAGTATCTGAGTATCCTTGTGTGCTGAGGTTATCTGATGTCAGAGCAGTCTCTTCAGCCTGACATTGGACAGCAGGTTACCTACTTATAGTTTGCTTTCTAATCAAACCTTGTAGCAAATGCAGATATTCACAGAGCCAGGCAAGTACTGAAAAGGAGTGAATCTGACTTGATACCATAGGAAATGGTAGGGACTGTAATGAGCTAGCATATATGTGCTTCATCTAAAGGCAGCAGCTACTATACAGCTACAGAGTTATTTTCCATTTGATAATTTGGGGCTGGTGTTGCCAGATATCCAGATGTTAATAGAAGGAGCCCAGAATCTCAGGGTTTGTTGTTGTTGTTAATATGAAAAACTGTCTTTTAAGTGATAGCAATGATAGATGTTGTTTGCTCTAAAACCTGACGGTCTTGTAACCAGGTAGGTGGCAGAAGACTCTTATTCTCTTTCCTTGATTTATACTATATAGTGTGGTATTCAGGGAGATCTTACCATGACCCAGTGGATAAGAGAAGGAGAACCTTGAACTGGAATTCCACTCAGTGTCCTGAACTGTTTGTCAGAACTGCAACAGAGTGCCCAGAATGAGTTTGGCTTGGTTTTTGAGTACAGTACTGTGCAGAACACCTAAGTACTGATTTTGCCATAAAATGAAACAACAAAAAAGAAATTCAAGTATCATCATTGTCCTCAAAGACCTTATAATATCATTATAAGGTAATAAGATGATTTACTGAAACATTGTTAAGTGTTAGCTTGCACACTACCTGCCCAGTAGGCTTTTAAAAAGAGTAAGTTTTTATGACCAAGTTTGGGCATTAGCTAAACTTCTAAGTGGCATAGCTTTTGGACGGGGAGGAGGAACAGATCAGGGCTGGATGATCATGCAGTCAGTGGTGGGACTGTGTGGACATACTTGGTTTGGGGAGTAGATAGTAATCTAGGTTGCAAGAGAAATTTCCTACAAGAGACTACTGAGAGATAAAACCAGAAAAAAAAGTTGGAAAGATTGAATGCTGGGAGATTGATTTTAGACTTTATTTAGCAGATAGTCTTAATCCCCTTATAACTGGGTTATCATGGTAAGAGCCTCCTATTTTATTTCCTTGGCCCCATTCTCTTCAGTGCCCAATCTTCCTGCAGTGTTACTGTTAGTCTCCTTTAACGTATCTCAAAATGAGTAATACTTTCTTGTTGGCTGCTGCTTCTAGAGCCTACTCTCCCATGCAGTGTTGTTTTATGCAGCTTCCTAACATGTGCCTTTAGTCTCAGAAAGGCAGCCATCCGCAGTGTCCCACCAGTGCTTGAGAATTCCTGGTGCTGTCACTTTGCTCACGCTCTTCTTTCTGGCTTTGAAATTCCTACTCTTTCATCTTTTTATGGAGAATTCACTTAATTGATATAAAAATCAGGAGAAGTCCAAAGAAATTCAGGTTACTTGCCTAAGACTGTGTTTATTTGGAGGTGTCGACATTATATCTCATTTTGATTATTGGCAGCTGGAATGAGAGAGGTGCTAAGAGGTCAAGGTGGAAAAGAAGCAGGGTAATGAAACCAAAGTGAACCTTTTGAAGGAGGAGGTTTTGCACACAACTGTGGAGAAGCGTGAATTTGGAGGATCCAGTGGAAGAGAATTGTTATATATGTAGAAGGACAGCAGGAGCTCAGAGTCATATAAGTCAAGGTTTTTTTTTCTGCACCTGGCCGTAATCATAGAGAAGGTTTCTTAAGTTGTTTTAAGGGTGGGATGTGGTGGCTCCCGCCTGTAATCCCAGCACTTTGGGAGGCCAAGGTGGGCGGGTCACGAGGTCAGGAGTTCGAGACCAGCATGGCCAATATAGTAAGACCCCGTCTCTACTAAACATACAAAAATGAGCCAGACATGGTGTCACATGCCTGTAGTCCCAGCTACTCAGGAGGCTGAGGCAGAAGAATTGCTCAAACCTAGAAGGCAGAGGTTGCAGTGAGTCGAGATTATGCCACTGCACTCTAGCCTGGGTGACAGACGAGACTCCATCTCAATAAAGAAAAAGTTGTTGTTTTAATTTGTGATATGCTTAAATGTGATAATTGTATTGATGTACTCTCCTGATAAAGTTAAATGAAATTTTGCCTGGAAAAATCCATTTCAGGTGGTGCTGTTATTCTTCCACATAGGAGAAATAGGTAATTGCATGAGCGTTAAAAAACAAAGTGTGTGTATGACAGTCACATTTTGTGACTTGCCATTAAAGATTGAATAAGTTGACAGAGTTTTGAAATTTTTCATTCTTCTCATCTTCCCTTGGGAACAGGGGAGGATTTTGCATTCTCTGCACCCAGAAGAACATTAGACTGATTAATTTTGTGGATGAATTCTTGCATTGTCTTTTACTATTTGGAAATGCTTGAAGCCCATTTAGCTTTACATATTTTCTAGAAGGGAAACTGGTAATTTCCCCCAAATATTCTCTTTATTTAAAACCCAGCTAGCTTGTTAGAGTGGTATGTATTGATTGTAATTCTTTTTTAGCACATGTAAGATAGAAACACTGAAAAGCTTTCTGATTCTGATGAGTATAAATTCAAAGGCTGACCTCACAAGTTTTTCTGTAAACCGCAGATTAAATAACTCCTCTGAATTTGAGACTTTTGAGTTTAGGGAATCTTTTGGATTCAGTAAAGTCACACTTAATAATCAGCTTTGAGAGAGAAAGTCTGCTTTAACACACTCTTCTGAAATCTGGCTTTAAAGCAAAATAGTCATCTGGTGCTTGAAGGACCATAAAGAATTCACACAGAACCCTCATTCCTCTTATCTTAAAGGAAATAATTGCTGTCTAATCAAATAGGAGTGGGCATACTTTTCTAAAAGTAGAAACGAGTACTGGGAAGACAGTGCTGTTAAAGTAGGGTGCTGTTTATTCCTGTAATAAGACTAATTTATCCTTGCTAAATTTGAACCAAAATTTGCATTTGAGACTTAATCACAAAGAAAGCAGTGAGATGGTCTGAACACTTACTCTGCAGGGAATTACTGTCTCTTTTTTTATTAAGCAGCGGACCCATGGCTGCTCTCAGTTCATCGTCCTTGTTCCACCTCCCTTCTCTAGAGAGCAGGCAGGACTTAGGAAAAATATACTCTAATTCAGGGTCCAGCAGGCTTTCTCTAAAGGGCAAGATAGTAAAATTTTAGACTTGGGTGCCATATGGTCTCTGTCACAACTACTCAACTCTGCTTTCATAGCATGAAAGCAGCTACAGACAATATGTAAATGAATGAGTGTGGCTGAGTTCCAATAAAACTTTATTTTCATGTTTGAGATGATGGATATGCTAATTACCCTGATCCAATCACTATACATTATGTGTATAGAAACATCGCTATGTTTTTCATGAATATGTACAGTTATTTGTCAATTAAAAAATATGAATTTCTAAAAACGTAAACAAAACAACCTTGATTTTTGAAAACAGGCATTGGGCTGAATTTGGCCTGTGGGTAGTAATTAGTTTGCTGATCCCTTTTCTTGATTATGGAGGGGAGTGTTTCTTCACAAAGGCACCTGGTGCATCATAAATAGATAAGTAAAGGGATTTGGCTCAGTGGTTTTTATGCCGTGGTCTCTGTTTATATTTGATTAGTACCTTCAACTCTGTTGAAGTCTCCCTTCCTCTTCCTCCCTACTTTTTTTTTTAACCATCCTTCTTTTATTTATTCCATTTTCTCTCTCATTTTAATAATCTGTTAGTAACATAGTCTGAAATTTTGTGCCCACCTTCCCCCAAATGTATATGTTGAAATCCTAACCCCCAAGGTGATGGTGTCAGGAGTTAGGGCCTTTCGAGGTGATTAAGTCATGAGGGTGGAGCCTTGGTGAATTGATTAACACGCTTATGAAAGAAACCCTAGAGGGCTAACAGGCCTGAGGATACAGTGAGGAGGCAGCATCTTCTCAGCTTCCAGTACTGTAAGAAACAAGTTCCTGTTTTGTACACAATTTATAGTATTTTGTTAGCTACACAGTTTATAGTATTTTGTTACGGCAACTGGAACTAAGATAGCTATGCACACCACACAGGATTGTTGGGAATATTAATGAGATAATAAATATGAAGTAGTTACTTAAAACACGTCTGAGCTTGGTGCGGGTGCAGAATGGAAATAGTTTTGATTTCGTTAAAGCATTTAATTTTTATTTCAAAGTATTGAGTGTATTGCGGGAGTAAGCACTATTCATAATAGCAAAACCATGGAATCAACCTAAATGCCCACCAGTGGTAGACTGGATGAAAAAAATGTGGTACATATACACAAGGGAATACTGTGCAGCCATAAAAAACAGTGAGATCATGTCCTTTGCAACAACAGTGATGGAGCTGGAAGTCATTATCCTAAGCAAACTAACACAGGAACAGAATGCGAAATACTGCATGTTCTTACTCGTAAGTGGGAGCTGAACTTTGAGTATATGTGGATACAGAAAAGGGAACAATAGCCACCAAAGCCTACCCTAGGGTGGAGGGTGGGAGGAGGATGAGGATCAAAAAACTGCCTGCCAAGTACTATGCTTATTTCCTGGGTAACAAAATAATCTGTATACTAAACCCAATGACATGCAATACACCTACGTAACAAATCCGCACATATACCCGTGAACCTAAAATAAAAGTTAAAAAGAAGAAGAAAGAATTTCATTGAGATTATGATAGTTATATTTACTACTTAATTTTCCTCTCTTCTGATTTCCCTTATATAGAATTCAAAACTTAAATTTTTACTTGCCCCAAGTTTCCAAATATGATTTATGGTAATTCTGACAATGGTATATATTTTTTTTTACTAAAAATAAAGAAGTCACAGGTAGTTTCTTGGAATGTAGATTGAGGTAAGCCATTATGGAAAACACAATGGAGGCTTCTAAAGAAATTAAAAATAGAACTACCAGTAATGCCTCTCCTGGGTGCATAACCAAAGGAAATGAAATTACCACCTTATAAAGATCTCTGCACACTCATGTTCATTGCAGAGTTAGTCACAATAGCCAACATATGGAAACAATCTAAGTGTTCATCAGTAGTTGAATGGATAAGGAAACTGTGGTACATATACATTTTGAAATATTATTCAGTCCTAAAAAAAGAATGAGATCTTGCCATTTGCCAAGATCTCAACATGGTGAGCCTAGAGGATAGGATGCAAAGTGAAATAAGTAAGATAATGAAAAATATTGCATTATCTCACTTGTATGTAGAATCTAAAAAAAAAATTCAGATATATGCAGAGAACAATACAGAGGTTACCATGGGTTGGGGGTGGTGGTAAGTGGGGAATGGGGTGAAGTAGGATACATCTGTGTACATCAGAGGGTGCGAAGACCACCTGTGTGGGATGAACAAGCCTAGCACTCTACTGTGCAACAGGACTACAGGTTCCAAAATTGTACAGTGTATGGAATTCATGCTAAATGAGTAGGTTTCACCTGCTCTGGCCATAAAAACAACAAAAAATGGGTAACTATGTAAGATGATGGATATATTAATTTCCTTCACTATAGTAACCTTTTTATTGTCTGTATGTGTCCCATAACATCAGATTATATGCCTTAAATATACACAATAAAATTTATTTTTTTTTAAAAAGAGAGCTTTCCTCTTTTGGCTTTCTTGTATTATTTTACAGTTTAATTTTTTTATGGTGTGCTTCTATTTTTCAAAATTTCAATTTTAGAATGTAGGTATGTCTCAAATGATTGCCCTGCCTTCCTACCATGTCCCCATTTATAGTGATTGTCATTTAAGTACAGTCTATTCTGTAACATAAATTAGTTCGTTCATAATTGGTAAATAGTAGAAGCCTGTCAGTATAATGCAAAAGCAGTCATGGCTTATAGTTGATTTTTCTCTAGCACATTAATTATTTTGACCACTAAGTAACAGCAGCTAAATGCAAAGTATGCTGATATAGATGAACAGAGCAAGCTTTGGAAGCATATTGTATTATTTATTGTATCACTTATTATTGGGAATATAGCATCTTAAGTACATTAATATTTTACTGAAATTACTTTGAGTTTTGTCAGTGCTGTGCTTACAAAGTTGTGGAGGCCTTAAGTGGTCTATATTTTCCTCATAAGTCTCTTATTTTTAGCATGTAATTTACTAGAATGCAATTTTTTTAAGGAATGCATATATCATATTATAGCAGCAACACTTGTATTTTAAAACTTATAGGCTAGGCATTCTTAGTCCTTTACACTTTCCATATATGTCGCAGGTTTTTAAATCCTTCTCCATCTTCATACTTCTCTTTGGGGAGTGTTCCAGATTGCCAGCATCTCTCTTAAACTGTGGTGCCCAAAAATAAGCACAAAACTCCAGGGAGGGTTGATCAGGTCAGTGTTTATTAAGACTCTGAGCATCAACATTAATTAGGACTTATTGAGTTTGTAAAAGACCATACTTCCTTGTCTTACTAATCCAGTTTTATGCAGTTAGTTTTTCTAAGCCAGTGTGTAAACTTAATCCCTTCATATCAGGTTTTCAGATTTGCCCTATTTTTTTCAGTCCATTTATGAGGGAAGTCTTGGAACCTATAATCCAGAAAGGGAATTGTGGATTGGAACCAGGTAGCACAGTGAGGTTAACAGGATTATGGGATGTGATCACTATAGGTGACCATTTTTTATCTGGAACTACTTTTCTCTATGGTTGTGTTTTTTTCACCCACATCTTAAAGGTGCCACTTGGCACCTGACAGAGGTTGTGCCAGTTTATTTCTGTCATCTGTTCTCATTACACCAGTTTCATCAGGCAGCAGACCTACAACTCAAATAAAAGTAAAAGCTGGTTAGCTGTGTAAGGTGACCACACAGATAATAGTATAATGCATGTCAGAATAATAATTATTAAGAAAAGTACGAAGTTTACTAGGTTGGTGAGAAAGGATTACACCTGGCTGGGAAAAATCTTTATAACGGACGTGACACTTGGAATGGGCCCTGAAAGACTTGGTTTTGTTAAAGAGAAACTAGACATAAAGAATAAGTATTATTTTAGGTGGCAATAGTAGCACAGTTGGAAAACAGTCCAACAGTCCATTTTGGCTAAATTTTAGAACTTGTATGCAAAGTAGTGGGAGATAAGAAAGGAAAGGCATTTTAAAAACATAATGATATAGCCTTAAATACTTGGCTCATATTTTAGTCATTATTTTTGAGTAGGGTAGTACTATAATTGGAATTGTATTTAGGAAGAGAAATCTGCCAGAAACATAATAGAAAATGATGGAGAGGAGGAAGGAGGCAATGGAGCTGGAGCCTGGATCCAGACCTGTTATCACAGTCAGGGCTCAAGGCCATAGAAAACATCAAGGTTTCAGGTGACACATGTTTTAGATTTGCTGAAGTGTGTATAAATATATATATTATATAATTTAATTTGATATACCAGCTGGAGTGCGTGGTTGCCTAACTCAATGATCAACCTGGGAGAACGAGGGAGAGGAAAGGTGCCAGAACCTTCTAACCAGTACTACCCAAAGTGCATCAGTTTTGGTTCTTGATGAAACAAGCACAGCACTGAGAGGGTTTAGAAACATTGAAAGTAGTTGACAGAATAATCATGTATCTGTTGAATCTAATGCTAGAAATGTTGGGTTTGTATTTTGTATGTGTTTTAAAAGATTTCTTTTTCTAGTAATTCACTTTTAATGTATTTTAGAAATTGATCAGTTGGTGATGGATTAGAGAAAAACAAAGAACAACTGCTTCTTCACTGTGGATAGTTTGAGAACCATTATTCTAGCTTGCTGTATGCCTTCTGTGGCTCCTGGTTGCCGTTGCCTCCCTTATCCTCAGATGCAGCAGTCTGAGGTGTCTCTGAGGTTTTTCGGTTTTATTCTTTTTGTCTAGCTTAGTTTTACACTCATTGTCACTCAGCATGCCCCTCCTTTTAATTTTTATTTATAAATATATTCCCAGGATTTGGCATAGGAGAAGGAGCCTGCAGCCCTTGACTTGAATGACATTTAATACAGAACTGGAAGAGAGGGATTTTTTTATTTTATAAAATATTTTAAAACAGATTTTAACAGTACACGCCTACCTTGATCTAGTTTAATGACAAAATAATGTCACAAAGGAATCTAGCCTCTTTCTTTCATTTTTCTGAGGATCCATTTTCTTCCTTGTATCTGTTTGTTGCAGATTTGTTTTCATGTTATGATCATATCATAGAGTTGTGATGAATCCAGAAATAAGATTGGTGCTTCTCTTTGTTCCAGATTGCTGATAAGCAGTTTGGCTCTCTTGAAGCAGGATGAGACATGGTTTAGATTTGTCAAACTTTGTGTAAACTCTAGGAAGTAGTCTGCAATGCCTTCAGTGTCTGTTCAACATGTGAGTACTTCATGAAAATACTCTTTAGCAGAAGATCCTGGAATATTGATAGTATTGGCATTCTTTGCCTCTTTTCCATAGACCAGCACCTCACAAGTATGGTCCAAGGACTGCTGGTATTTCCAGGACTCTTTCAGAGCGTCCATGAGGTAAAAACTATTTTCAAAATAAAATTAAGAATTTACATACCTCATGAGTGAATAGTGGAGTTTTCCAGAGGCTACATGGTGTGTTATATCATCACTCTGATAGCCCAGGCCATATTTGCTTGTGTGTTCTTGTATTTTAGAAATTTTTTCAGGTTTCATGGAAGTTTATTCAAGAAGAAGTAGATAATCTGAATAGCCTTGTGTCTATTATAGTTAAATATGTTCCCACAATGAAAACTTTAGGCACAGATGACTTCTCTGATAAATCCCACCAGTCATTTAAGGAAGAAATAATACAGAAAATCTTTTGGAAAATTGAAAAAGGGGGAATGCTTTCTAACTTGTTCTGTGAGGACAGCACTACTTGATAACAAAACTCAGGCAAAGATATTACAAGAAAAGAATACCCCAGATGAATCTGTCTCATAAACACAGGTGCAAAATTTGAAATAAAATTTTAACGAACTCAATACATAAAAAAGATGATACATTATGAACAAGTGGAGTTTATCCCAGGCACGTAAGGTAGGCTGAATGTTCAAAAATCAACAGTCTAACTAATCGTATTAACAAACTAAGAAAGAAAAATCGTGATTGTCTCAATAGACATAGAAAAAGTATTTGACAAAATCGAATATCTATTCCTGATAAAAATTCCCAGGAACCCAGGAATGAAAAGGAACCTCCTCAACCTGATAAAAGTACGTCTATGAAAATCCTATAGCTAGTGTCATACTTGATGGTAAACGACCAAATGCTTTCTCTCTAAGATGAACAAGGCAAAGATGTTTACTCTCACCAATTCTATTCAATACTGTGGGGCCTGGCCAGTGCAATAAAGCAAGAAAAAGGAATAAAAGACATTTAAAGTAGAAAGGAAGAAGTAAAATTATCTTTTCACAGATAATACTGTTGTCTATGTCAAAGAGCCTAAGGAAATTACAAAAAAGCTTCTAAAACTAATAAGTAAATGTAATGTTGCAGGATGCAAGATGAATATATAAAAATCAATTATATTTCTAAATGCTAACAAGTAATTAGAATTTGATATTTTAAAGATATCATTTATAATAACATCAAAATATGAAATATTTAGAGATAAATCTAACAAAAGATATGAAAGACCTTTATGCTGAAAACTATAAAACATTGTTGAGAGAAACTAATGAAGATCTAAACAAATAGATATGTCATGTTCATCTGTTGGAAGACTTAATCTTGTAAGATATCAGTTCTTCCTAAATTGGCATATAGATCTGGCACATTTCTAGCAAGTTGAAATCTCAGCAGAAATTGTAAAAATTGACAATCTGATTCTAAAATTTATTTTGAAATACCAAGGACTTAGAATAGCCTAAACAATTTTGAAAAAGAAGAACAAAATTGGAGGAATCACGTTCCCTGATTTCAAAGACTTATTATAAAGCCACAGTAATCAAGGCAGTGTGATGATGGTCTAAAAAAGAAAAATATACCAGTATAGATCATTGGAACAGAACAGAATATTCAGAAATAGATCCACACATACATGGACAATTAATTTTTGACAAAGGTGCAAAGGCAATTCAGAGGAGAACAGATAATCTTCAACAAATGATGCTAGAACAATTGGATATATATATATATATATATATATATATATATATAGTAAAAAAGGAGAAAAGGAACTTCAATCCATGTCTTGAAAAGGCATATATATATATTTGCTGATATATATATATATATACGTATATGTGTAAAGTTTAACTGAAAATGGATTATAAATCTAAAAGTAAAACCTAAAACTATATAACTTCTAGAAGAAAACATGATAAAACCTCAATAACTTTTTTTTTTAAACCTGAGTTCTAATTTCAGATATGCTAAATGTCAACAGAGATAGCACCCATAAATAGGAGCTCTTTGGGATTCTCATTACTCGTAAAAAGGAGTACCAAACCCTTTGAGAACTGCTGCTGTAGACTTTTTGGCCTGTTGTATTTCATAGTAGATTCAAAACAGCATATAAACATTTCCAGGATAGTTGGCCAGGTGTAGTGGCTTACACCTGTAATCCCAGCACTTTGAGAGGCCAAGGCGAGGTGGATCACCAGAGGTCAGGAGTTCAACACCAGTCTGGCCAACATGGCAAAACCCTGTCTCTACTAAAAATACAAAAATTAGCCAGGCATGCTGTTGGGTGCCTGTATTCCGAGCTACTTGGGAGGCTGAGGCACGAGAATCGCTTGAACCCAGGAGGCGGAGATTACTCTGAGCCGAGATCACGCCACTGCACTCTAGCCTGGGACAGAGCAAGACTCCATCTCAAAAATAAATAAAAATACAAATAGAAACTACAAAAAAAAAAAAAAAAACCCACACATTTCTAGGATTGTTATCTGCTTCATAAAACTTCTGCATTATCAGCAGTGATATTTGTACTAAAAAGGCATTATCAGTTCACATCAATGTAGAGTAACACTGAGAGCTTCACCGATTGCTCTTTGAAATCAATCCTTCTTAAAAGCTGCCAACATCTAGGGGTTTAGTGTCATTGGTTTAGGTACATTTGATGAACACTCCAGTGTGGAGCTCTGAAGTGTTTGTCCTGAGGGTTTCTAATGTCTGCCATTCTGTGTTCTGACTTACAGCCACCTACATATTCAAGGGGTATGTGGTTTAATGTCACCACTAGCGCGTAAGAGGCAGACATTGGTCAGAATCTTACCATTGTCATAGAGGGCAAAGCTACATATTTACCTTTTATCCTCATAGCCAACCTGTAAGGGGGCACAGTGAATGTTTGTTGTTTTTGTCTGCCTAGCACCTCTCTTCCCCTTCTTCTTGTGGTAGTATCCCACAATTTTCCCTCCTTCATCCATGTGATTCTGCTATGACTGTCTAGTACAGTTCCCCTTCTGCCTGGCAGGGGTTAGTTTAAGTACTGGATATATGAGCTAAGCTTGCCTAGTCAGAGTCCTTCCTAGGACATCTACAAACTGAAGTAGGAAGGGAAAATCCTTTTCTTTGCTGAGATGTTTGTAAGCTCGAATTGAGTCCAGAACTTTAAGCAACTGTGTTTCTCGTCATGTGGGAAAAGACTCTAGACAGCACTGTCCAGTAGCAATATAATACAAGCCGCATATGCAATTGAACATTTTCTAGTAGCACATGAAAACAACTAAAACAAAATAGGTGAAATTCATTTTAATAATGTTTTATTTAACCCATTATACTCAAAATATCATTTCAACATGTAATCAAAATAAAAATTGTTAATGACTCATGTTATGTATACATATTTTCTGCCAAGTCTTTAAAATTCAGTGTGTTTACCTTTTACCATTTCTCCATTCAGACTAGACACATTCTAGATACTCACTAGCCACATTTGGCTAGTGACTGCAATATTGGACAGTGCAGCTCTGCACAGTGAGAATGAAGGAATCCAGCATGGAAAATGATGAGTGATAAAGATTTAGAGAGAAAGAGTACTGTCAGTGGTGAGGTTTTTTGTTTTTGTCCTTGAGGTTCGAGGAACTATTTTGGTTCCAGCTCCTATAACCAGCTCTTCTTTGGAATCTTTGAGCCCCTCCCATAGTTTTCCAATAACTAACTTTTTTAATGTGAGTATGATTTGGGTTTCTGTCACTTATAATCAAAAAAATCTTTACTCAACAGTAAGGCATTATTATCCTCATTTTTTTAAGATGAGGAAACCTAAGCTCAGAGAAGTTAAATGGGTTACCCAGGGTTATCCTCAGTGTGTATGGCAGTGCCTGGATTTCATTTCAGGTCTGTCTCACTCAAAGCCCACGCTCTTCCTACCCCAAGAGACTGCCATGGAAGCTTCCTGTAGAGCAGGCCCTTTTCACTGCATGAAGGGTCGGGATTTCAATTCTTCACATATTCGTTGTAGCCTCTGATACAGTGGAACTGTGAAAATGCTTATTTTTTTTACAGGAACTTTTTGCTGGGGACCCGTAGTAGTCCTGTAAACAAATTTCACCTTCTTTTCTTTCTAAAAAAGTGATGTTAGCAAGTTACTTGGCACTAAATGGAACCTAGTTCGGTACTACATACCTTGCGGCATCTGCATGCTGTCTTGTAAAATGGTGGAGTCATCTAATCTTGTTTCATTTGAAATATATTGGCCTGTCCAGGAACTTTATTAGCACCCCTAAACAATTACGTCATTAAAGGGCAAGACTTAGAAGCCTTGTTAAGGCCGTGTATGATCTGTTTTCCAACCTGAATGAAGTTAAGTAAATTCCCATAATAATTTTAGAATGATTCAGTGTTTTCTAGTTACCATAAATGGTGTTGCCAAGAGCTGGAAATCCACATGAAGCTAATCTTTTTTATTTTTTAGAATCAGCCTTTTGAATGATTCCTATACTCTAATGTTCAGTTGATGCTTGATTCATTTTAGAAAACTGTCATAGAATCATATACTTGAGAATTGACATGCACGAGCCTGAAGTTTTATGCTAGGGCACCCAGGCAATCCATAATTATAGTAAAGAAACATATACGTGGCCAGGCCTGGTGGCTTGTACCTGTAATCCTACAATTTGGGAGGCTGAGATGGGCGGATCACCTGAGGTCAGGAGTTCAAGACCAGCCTGGCCAACATGGCAAAACCTTGTTTCTAGTAAAAAATACAAAAATTAGCTGGGTGTGGTGGTGGGTGCCTGTAATCCCAGCTACTTGGGAGACTGAGGCAGGGAGAATCACTTGAACCAGGGTGGCAGAGGTTGCAATGAGCCGAGATCGCGCCATTGCCCTCCAGCCTGGGCAATGGAGCAAGACTCTGTCTGCAAAAAAAAAAAAAAAAAAAAAACCCATATACTTGAGGGCACACAACTAAAAGTTCAACTTCATTTATTTAGCACACCATCAGAAGTTTCATTATTAGACAATCATAACAAATCAAGACAGATTAACTTTAGTCAACACTGTAATGTAAATCTGTCCCAAATTAAAATCTACAAAGCAAGAATCCTGACTTGTTTATAGGTTTGAGGTCTGCACCTGTTACCACTATCACCTTTTCTCACTTAAAAATTCCATTGGTGCTTCTTTTATGCCATGTATTAAAAATAAAAAAAGATACTAAGTTTACATTGAGAGTGTTTCTATTCATGATCCAGCCAGACTGCTGTGGCTTCCACTCACAGGTACTATGGCTAGCAGAATATTATAATGCCGTGAAGAACTGTGCTCATGAGGTCCTGGCTGTGACAGGAGCCACTCCTTGGGTCTGGTTCTCCTTTAATATCGCCTCTATTATTCTAAGCCTGAGTAGCCTGGGATGAGTGAAAGGAAACTGTATCCATCCATACACACACAGCTTGGAGGGACTTCTAGGATAGCTGACAAAATTCTGTTTCTCTACCTTGATGGTTCTTTAAAGGCTGTTTGCCCTTGAGTAATTTGCTAAGCTATAGATAAGCTTTGTATAGTTTTCCATATTTATATTTTATTTTGCAGTAAAAACATAACTTTAAAAAGAAATATATGGAATACAGAAAGTTTTAAGGAATGATATTTTCTCTCCTTTAGCCCTGCTTGGTTTTGTCTTTTGTTAAGAAACCCAGGACATGGAATCTATCATAATGTAAGAAAATCTCCTTCAGAGCCATCCTTGGAAAAGGATCCATCAATTTATTCAACAATATTTATTGAATTGTGACTGGGTGCAGTGGCTTGTGCCTGTAATCCCAACACTTAGGAAGGCCAAGGCAGACGGATCACTTGAGGTCTGAAGTGATCTTGAGACCAGCCTGGCCAACATGGTGAAACCCTGTCTCTCCTAAAAGAAAAAAATATAAAAATTGGCTGAGCATGGTGACACATGCCTGTAGTCTCAGCTACTCAGGAGGCCAAGGCAGGAGAATTGTTTGAACCTGGAAGACGGAGGTTGCAGTGAGCCGAGGTCATGCCACTGCACTCCAGCCTGGGCGGCAGAGTGAGACTCCATC
>NW_016107495.1:1780233-1784080 GCF_001604975.1 Cebus imitator
AAAAAAAAAAAAAAAAAAAAAAAAAAAATGCACAACGATAATTTATTAAATTGTTACTCTGAGTCAGGCATTGTATTTGATGCTGAGGTATATATGTTGGTAAATATGATAAATGTGGTCAGTGTCCTCACTCTACTTATTAGTCATATCAGTAATATGACAGGTTAAAAGGATTTTTATTCTTTAGTATATTGTTTGGGAATATTATTATAAATATTTATATTTGAAATCACTGATATCCTTCTTTGAAGACATGTATCGAAGGGTTATATTAGTTATCTGTTGCTGGATAATACATTACTCAAAACTTAGTGGCTTAAGACAATAAACATTTATTATCTCACAACTTTTCTGGGTTAGGAATTTGGGATTGAGTTAGCTGATAAGTTGCAACTCAGTGTCTCTTAAGTGGTTGCAGTAGTCATCTGAAAGATTAACTCAGGCTGGAGGATGCACTTCCAAGGTGGTTCACGCACATGGCCGTTGTTAGGAAGGCTTGTGTCTCATCACTTTGACTTCTCCAAAGGCTCCTTCCTCACAACACGGGGCTTGATTTCCTCCAGAACAAGCAATCCAAGGGAGAGTGAGTGAGGAGGACACCACGGTGCCTCTTAGGACCTAGTGTGAAGTCTTACACTGCCACTTCCTTTTACGCACTTCACTAGAAGTTATTTAAGTCTAGCCCACACTTAAAGGGGATTATCTCCACCATTTGACGGTAGGAATATCGAAGAGTTTGCGGACATTTTTATTTTATTTTATTTATTTTTGAGACAGAGTTTCACTCTTGTCGCCCAAGCTGGAGTGCAGTGGCGCAATCTCGGCTCACTGCAACCTCCACCTCTTGGATTCAAGTGATTCTCCTGCCTCAGCCTCCTGAGTAGCTGGGATTACAGGTGCCCACCACCACGCTCAGCTAATGTTTTGTATTTATTAGTAAAGATAGGATTTCACCATGTTGGCTAGGCTGGTCTCAAATTCTTCTCACGTCAGGTGATCCACCTGCCTCAGCCTCAGAAAGTGCTGGAATTACAGGGGTGAGCCACCATGCCCGGCCTGTTTTTTCCTTTTGTTAAAAAATTTCCTATTAAAGAAAAAATAATATATGTATGTATGTATATATATATATAAATGATTTAATGATAATGTAGACGAGTTCTTACATTTGAGTGGACCTTGCATTTTCTTCTTTTTTTAAAAAAAGAAACACTATGATCCACGATTGTAGCAATTAAAATCTTAAATCTAAAGGAAATGTAAAAGGGAATATAATGCTAGAGCTCATTTTATTTTTATTCAGTACATATATATTACTTGGTATGATGAGACTATCATAATAAAGAATAGGAACAGACTTCGGATTATGTAATAGACTGCAATTATTTTTATGGCTATTGCATTCCAATTTTCTTACGCAATATTTACAATGTGCATGTGTAGCAAGGGTACAAAATACAAGTTGTAACAATCCTTACCATAAATCAGAATCAAAGCCTGCAATATAACATTTGTGACCTCCCTTGGCTGCCGCAGACAACCTTTGTTAAGAATACATAAAATACTAGGTTTACAACTCTGTGGTGGATTTGGGATTTTAAGTTCTAAAACTTAATTGCTCCCTACCCCATAATTAAAGATTCTGTCAATAAAATTTGATATTAGTTTAATTGTGAAGATGGTGAAAAACTCTTATATTCTGTTTTAGAAAAAAAAATCCACAAAATGTTTTAAATATTACATTAGTGTACTGAGAATTTCAGCAGATTATAACTACAAAAGATTATGATTCAGCCTGAAAACATAACCTATGGAAAATCATCAACTGTGCAGAATGAGCTCTTCCAGATGACAGATCTTACTAAGAAAACCTGCCAATGAAAGATAGAGAATTCTAGAAGAAAAAGAATCCCGTTGACTTTCAACATATGGCCCCGACACCGACATATCTTATAGTTTTTAGTGAATAGCAACCCAAAATAACTGGGTTGATAAAAACTAAAAAAAATGAGTGCGTGAATTTAAAAAATTCTGCTCTTTTTCCCTGCTTTTATTTCAAAGGATGTTTTAATGGAAAATAAGTGTGCATGTGTCTGTGTATGAGAGTGTAAAGGGGTACAGCTTAATTGCATTTCAATTTTCAGGATAGTAGAGACTGCTGGCAAACTGAGAATAAAGATAACTATCCATGTAAATTTACATATTAGTGAGAACAGTTTCTTCATGATCACCTGTTAGCCTATTGTTTCTCTCAGCTACGTTATACCCCTGTATTTGTTCTTCTCTTCCTCTCTGTTTTCTCTAGGCATTTCTCTTATATCCCCTTCTTTAGTTAGCGTTTTCAACAACTACTTAAAAATAAAAGGTCCACTAGCAATTATCTGGTTTACTTACTTGCTATTAGGAGATTATACAATATGTCAGAATGTTCTGTGATTGTTAACCCATGTATTCATTTTCACTTTTTCATGCAATAAATATTTATTGAGTATCTGCTACATATCAAGCACTGAACTAGAGAAATCCATAGTTTACAGGCTATATCCTGTCTGATGTACTTCCAGATATCCTTGGAATATAATGTATTAAAGAGTTGCAGAAGTTAAACTTACAGGTCAAGCCTACTTCTAACATTTCCTTCCCTGAAATGGAATTGATTCAGATATGCCTTCTTTCTAGAGAGCTCTTAGTTCTTCCTAAATTCCATTAAGATTTCCTTGCCACCATGAGAATTGTGGTGCTACTAGAGCAGGATTGGCCCAACGGGAATATTGACTGCCAAGTAAATGCAAGCAATGGATAAATGCAGACACACAGTAATGTCAGTATTTCATCTCTGTTGCTTATTTGTTGCACGCCTTGGTTTCCTCATCTGAAAAAAATTAATGAGGCTGTAACTACATACTTCCAAGAGTAGTTGTGACAGTTAAATGAGTTAATACATGTAACTGGTTAGTTCGGGCTACCACAGAGCTCTCAGTGAATGTTATCTGTTATTCTTGTTACTGTGATTGTTATAAAAATTCATGAATGTTTCCTTTTTCAGATAGGGTCTCACTCTGTTGCCCAGGCTGGAGTCCAGTGGTTCAGTCATAGCTCTCTGCAGCCTCTAACCGCTGGGCTCAATTGATCCTCCCATCTTAGCTTCCAGAATAGCTGGGACTACAGGCACATGCCACCATGCTAAAAATTAATTCTTAAAGTAACAGGACAAATATTTACTAATTTCTGTGATTTATACATGAAATCCAATTTGAGATATTAAATGGAATCCACTTAAAAGAATTAGACCTACTCTTAGGCACAGTTTCAGATAGCTTCATTAAACCTAACTATAATCAAATTACTTTTTCGATCTAGCTTTCCTTATTGCTCCAAGAAAATCTTTTAATTTGCACAACAGCTTTCTAGTGTTTGTTTCTGCCTGCTTCAGGGTGCTATGAAAACTATCCCCTCTGTAAGGTAACCTGCAAGTTTTTATCTTTGAGAGCTCCTATTTTAATGCCCCATGCATGTCTCTTTTTCTGTGGAGTGAAGCTACTTTGTCATCTCTCACCTCCAATGGCCATACATTGGCTCTCTTCAGAAATCCCCAGGGAGGTTTTTATTTTATTCAGTAAATAAATAGGCCAGGCGCAGTGGCTCACGCCTGTAATCCCAGCACTTCGGGAGGCTGAGGCGGATGGATCACGAGGTCAAGAGATCGAGACCATCCTGATCAACGTGGTGAAACCCCGTCTCTATTAAAAATATTTAAAAAATTAGCTGGGCATGGTGGTGCGTGCCTGTAATCCCAGCTACTCAGGAGGCTGAGGCAGGAGAATTGCCTGAACCCAGGAGGCGGAGGTTG
>NW_016107495.1:1785275-1822899 GCF_001604975.1 Cebus imitator
TCATCTTACTAGAGAGTTCTTCCTTCTCTCCATGTGCTCCACCCCAATAACAACTTTCTTCCTCCCTCTAAAGGTAGCCACCATTCTGACTGTTATGAAGAAACCCTTGAAATTCTTTGTTTTGCTCACTCAGGTATCCCTCAGCTATGATTCAGTCTTACCCATTGTTTTAAATTTGATGTCTTCTAAGTCTCTTTTCATTTATAGATTCCTCCTCTATTTCTTTCTTTTTCTTAGAGTTTTGTTATTGTTGTTGAAGAACTCAGGTCATTTACTTATAGTTTCCCACAGTCTAGATTTTGCTTATTGCAGGCTTATTGTGCAGTTCAGCATGTTCCTATGTATTTACTGCCAATTGGCAGCTGGATGGAAAGGCTTAATTAGATCTGAGTTCAGTTCCTTTGGCAGTGTTATTGGTGGTGATGTGTTCTTTTATCTGAAGGCACATATTGTGTGATTGTCACTTGTTTATTGTAGTGGTAGTAGCTATTGGTGCATAGTACCTAGATCCATTAATTCACTGGGGGTTGCAAAATGGTGATGCTATCGCTTTATCATTCTCTATTCATTTATTAGCTGGAAGAATTTGGTAAGGACATGTTTCTCTACTATTTGGTTATCCAGTGTTACAGTTCATATAGGAAAGGCAGGATAAATACTTGATTCCTTTATATGCTCAGTTTTCAAGGCAATTAATTGGTCTGTCATTCTTCAAAGTTGACTAATTATTTATATGTTAAATTAATTTTAACTTATGACTTTAAATATATTTGGGTTTCAATTTATTGCAGTTCTTACCCTTACTGAAATTCATTCTCATCTTTGGCCACCGGTAGCCTCTTCAGGTTAGCTCCTGAGTTCTTTTGACACGGCCCTAGCAGTCGTTGATATCTGCTATGCCAACATGTTTGAAATTCATTTTGTGCATTTCCTGACCCAAATCTGAAACTAAACTTTTTTTTAAACCTGGATTCTGTTTGTTTTGTTTTGTTTTGAAACAGGGTCTCACTCTGCTGCCCAGGCTGGAGTACAGTGGCACTATCATAGCTCACCATAACCTCAAACTCCTGGCCTCAAGCGATCTTCCTGCCTTGGCCTCCCAAAGTTCTAGGATTACAGATGTGAGCCATTATGCTCAGCCTGGATTCTTTTAATGGGGAGTATTTCGCTATCACAGTTTAGTCTCTTGGTATGCTCATTGCTACCAGATTGATTATGGTTTCTGGGTCTTTTCATGGTACAGAGCTGGAAAATATATATTTGACCTGTTAAATATAGAAAATTTTGAACATATACAAAGTTAGATCGACTACTGTCCCATAACCCATTGCCTAGTTTCAATAATTATCACAAGGCTAATCTATTTCAACTCTGTCTCCTCTCCTGTCTCCCAAACTGGACTATTTTGAAACAAATTCCGTACATTTAATTCTACCTGTAAATACTTCAGCTCCTGTTCAGTTTTTAATGCCATCCTACCTTTCCTTCTCTTTCTTTCTGAGATTGAGTTCTTGGGTATTGAGCTGGCTCTGCCATCTATCAGGTAGGACTTAAGCTCTTTAGTCCTCCCCTTCTCATCTTTTGAGTAAGGCACTGTTCTAGATGATTTCCAAGGTTTCTTACCCCTTAAACCATTGTTCTTTTTTCTTTTTTAAAAAATAGAAATTGCTACGTGCAGTGGCTCACACTTGTAATCCCAACACTTTGGGAGGCCAAGGCAGGAGGATTGCTTGAGGTCAGGAGTTTGAGACCAACCTGGGCAACATAGTGAGACCTTGTCTTTACAAAAAAATTTTTTTAAAATTATCCAGTTGTGGTTGTGTGCTTCTGTCATCCCAGCTACTCAAGAGGCTGAGGCAGGAGAACCATTTGAGCCCAGGAGTTTAAAGCTGCAGTGAGCTGTGATTGCACCAGTGTACTCCAGCCTGGATAACAGAGCAAGACCCTATCTCTAAATAATCAATAAGAAATCTGTTTACTTTTTTGTTTTTTATAAATACTTGTTCATTGTAAAAAATGTATGAATGCATGTAAAATAGGAAAGGAAAAACTGATGAATTTCTCCCTAAAAATGACCATTGTTAATAATATGATATCCATCAATTGAGGCTCTCAGTAATTTTCTTAATTGGCTTCTTTGAGTTAACTATGTATTGTGGACTCACCACGTCCTTTGGGGTAATAAAATGTTTTCTAGATATTAAGATTGTTTTTAACTTTTGGGGTGCTGGGGGAGGTACTCTTACGAAGAGTGCTACAGTGAATGTCCATGAGCACACAGGCATATATATCTAATTGCTAGGTAGGATAAAGTCTTATATGTAGTATTGCTGGGTCAAGTAATATCCAGGTTTTTATATACAAATATATTTACATATACATAGATACATATTTACATACATATATATACATATATGTAACTCCCAGAAGATTTTATCAGTTTACATTTCTTATACTTTTTATAACTGGCATTCAAAGTTCTGGTCATAGTTGGAACAAATTGCTGGGGCCATTAGGAATTGGGGTAGTAGGCAATTCAGAGAGTAGACATAAATTTATTTGTGACAGATTGCTGTTCTCTTACCAGGTGTTTTTGGCCTCAGCACTATTAATATTTTTGGCCAGACAATTCATTTTTGCTGGGGGCTATCTTGTGTGTTGCAGAATGTTTAGCAGCATTCCTGGTGTCTCCCTGCCAGATGCTCCCAAGTTGTGATGGCCAAAAATATCTACAGATGTTGCCAAATATCCCCTGGAGGGCAAAATTACCCCTGGTTGAAAACCACTGAATATTTCTTCATTCAACAGATACAGAGGGCTTTTATGTATTTGTATGTTTGTGAATAAAACAGGATTTCTACTTCCCTAATCCCTATCTAAGAAGTAATGACATATTATACTATTGATAAATCTTCAGTGGAGTGATTTTCCTTTCTGTGGACTTTCTCACTGTCTTTTTTCTTTACTGACCTCCATGGCATTAGTTGGGGTGAGGGGAGGTGAAAAGTGTGTGGTACGTATGGGACAGAATAGTCAGCCAAGCAGACCAAGACCAGTGGATGGTGTCTGTTCACCACCTGGAAACTTTCCATTTATTTAGGTAAATTTAGATTTTCAAGCTTTTGTTTGAGATGTAAATTTTCCTTCAACATAGTAGGCTTTATTTATGCTTCTGGTGTACATCTCACTAAATTGATATTCGTTAAAGAAGTTCATTTTTCTTTCAAGATTTTTTGGAAGTGGGAGATTTGATATAGACCAAGAAAAAGGAGGGCAGTTTGATGGAGCTTCCCCAGGAGATACCTAGAGTAGTCAGATTTTTTTTCAGTTCACTGACCCTTTGGGACACACCTGCATTAATGCCTGAAGATTTTCCATACTACAAAGTCTTAAGGCAGCTGTTGCCCTTGCCTGCCTCCATTTTTAATATCGAGTGCACCCAATTTAGCTAATACAGGCTCCAACAAGCAAGGCTTTTTCCTTGATCACAATGGAAACTTTGGACTTAGGAGACTATGCTGGAACACGCAATTGTCTGGATTGGACTGCATCTCTGTAAAAGCTGAGAAGGCTGTTTAAGTTTTTGTTGTTGTTGTTGTTGTTTCTTTTAAGTGCAGATTAACTGGGCCTTCAGGCTCCTAACAAATTAGTAATGGAACTGTATAAATAACTCTCAGGCCCTACCCCTCTAGTAAACAGGGCTCCCAGTACATAATGCTATTCCCTTCTAAGCAAGGAATATTTGTATTTAGGTAAGAAAGGATAAAAGTAAGGGTAAATTTCAAAGTATAGCCACTATAAAAACAAAAACACCATGTTTCTCCCTCTCTCCCTCCTTCCCTCTCTCCCTCCCTCCCTCTCTCCCTCTCCCTCCCTCTCCCTCCCTCTCTCCCTCTCTCTCTCTCTGTCTCTCTCTCTCTCTCTCTCTCTCTCTCTCTCTCTGTGTGTGTGTGTGTGTGTGTGTGTGTGTGTGTGCGCGTGCGCACGCGCGCGCGCATGCAGTGTGTCTTTTTAGGGGCCATCACCTGTTTTTGCTTATTGTATAAATCTAATGTTTTATAGTTTTGATAGATAATGGAAAATCATTCTGATTAATTGCTTAATGCAGTATGCAGTATTTGCTCCTTGTATTTCAGAAGTTACTGCCAATAGGCAGCTAGTTCAAATGTTTTTTAGAATTTAGGATTCCTGAAACTACAATAAAATTATTTTCACTTAATTTGAATGAGAGACTCTGTACTTCCACATTGTCTCATGTGTTTTTTCTTTCCTTTGTATAGCTTATTTTATATTGTACATGTTGTATACAATATACAATATAAATATGTTGTATATTGTAGTTTATTAGATTTAATTAAAATTTTTTGAGGTAGGAAATTTCAGGCCGGGTGTGGCGGCTCATGCCTGTAATCCCAACATTTTGGGAGGCTACGGTGGGCAGAGCACTTGAGCCCAGGAGTTTGAGACCAGCCTGTGCAACATAAGGAGACGTCCTCTCTATAACAAAGAATAAAAATATATAAAAATTAACTGGGTGTGGGGGGACACACCTGTATTCTGAGCATATTAGGGGGCTAAGGTGGGAGGATCGCTTGAGCCTGGGAGATCAAGGCTGCAGTGGGCTGTGATGACACCACTGTACTCCAGCCTGGGTGGCAGAGCAAAACCCTGTCTCAAAGAGAAAAGAAAAGAAAATTTCATCCCTGTTTTTAGATGAAATTTTAGATAAAATATTTTTACATAAAATATTTTCAAAGAAAATTTTTACGGCAACAACACTTCTTTCAATCATTTAACATACACTGTATTTGACATCATTTAAATCCTACATGACCATTGAGCATTTTAAAAAATTTATATATTTTATTGCATTTTAGGTTTTTGGGTACATGTGAAGAACATGCAAGATTGTTGCATAGGTACATACATGGCAATGTGGTTTGCTGCCTTCCAGCCCGTCACCTATATCTGACATTTCTCCCCATGTTATCCCTCCCCAACTCTCCACCCCCCGCTGACCCTCCCCTAGTTCCCCCCAACAGATCCCAGTGTGTGACGCTCCCCTCCCTGTGTCCATGTGTTCTCACTGTTCAACACCCACCTATGAGTGAGAATATGAGGTGTTTGATTTTCTGTTCTTGTGTCAGTTTGCTGAGAATGATGGTTTCCAGATTCATCCATGTCCCTACAAAGGACAAGAACTCATCGTTTTTGATGGCTGCATAGTATTCCATAGTGTATATGTGCCACATTTTCCCTGTCCAGTCTGTCATCGATGGGCATTTGGATTGGTTCCAAGTCTTTGCTATTGTAAACAATTCTGCAGTGAACATTCATGTGCATGTGTCCTTGTAGTACAACGATTTATAATCCTTTGGATATATACCCAGTAATGGGATTGCTGGGTCAAATGGAATTTCTATGTCTAGGTCCTTGAGGAATCGCCACACTGTCTTCTACAATGGTTGAACTAATTTACACTCCCACCAACAGTGTAAAAGTGTTCCTATTGCTCCACATCCTCTCCAGCATCTGTTGTCTCCAGATTTTTTAATGATCGCCATTCTAACTGGTGTGAGGTGGTATCTCAATGTAGTTTTGATTTGCATTTCTCTAATGACCGGTGATGATGAGCATTTTTTCATATGTTTGTTGGCCTCATGTATGTCTTCTTTTGTAAAGTGTCTGTTCATGTCCTTTGCCCACTTTTGAATGGGCTTGTTTTTTTCTTGTAAATCTGTTTTAGTTCTTTGTAGATTCTGGATATTAGCCCTTTGTCAGATGGGTAGATTGCAAACATTTTTTCCCATTCTGTTGGTTGCTGATTCACCCTGATGATTGTTTCTTTTGCTGTACAGAGGCTCTGGAGTTTAATTAGGTCTCATTTGTCTATTTTGGCTTTTGTTGCCAGTGATTTTGGTGGTTTAGTCATGAAGTCCTTGCCTATGCCTATGTCCTGAATGGTTTTGCCTAGGTTTTCTTCTATGGTTTTTATGGTGTTAGGTCTTATGTTTAAGTCTTTAATCCATCTGGAGTTAATTTTAGTGTAAGGTGTCAGGAAGGGGTCCAGTTTCTGCTTTCTGCACATGGCTATCTAGTTTTCCCAACACCAATTATTAAACAGGGACTCCTTTCCCCATTGCTTGTTTTTGTCAGGTTTGTCAAAGATCAGATAGTTGTAGATGTGTGGTGTTGCCTCTGAGGCCTCTGTTCCATTCCATTTGTCTGTATCTCTGTTTCGGTACCAATACCATGCTGTTTTGATTACTGTAGCCTTTTAGTATTGTTTGAAGTCAGGTAGTGTGATGCTTCCAGCTTTGTTCTTTTTGCTTAGAATTGACTTGACTATGCGGGCTCTCTTTTGGTTTCATATGAAGTTTAAGGTGTTTTTTTCCAGTTCTGTGAAGAAGGTCATTGGTAGCTTGATGGGGATAGCATTGAATCTATAAATTACTTTGGGCAGTATGGCCATTTTCACGATATTGATTCTTCCTAACCATGAGCATGGAATGTTTCTCCATCTGTTTGTGTCCTCTCTTATTTCGTTGAGCAGTTGTTTGTAGTTCTCCTTGAAGAGGTCCTTTACATTCTTTGTTAGTTGTATTCCTAGGTATTTTATTCTCTTTGCAGCAATTGTGAATGGCAGTTCGTTCTTGATTTGGCTCCCTTTAAGTCTGTTATTGGTGTATAGGAATGCTTGTGATTTTTGCACATTTATTTTGTATCCTGAGACTTTGCTGAAGTTCCTTATCAGTATCAGGAGATTTTGGGCTGAGACGATGGGGTCTTCTAAATATACAATCATGTCCATTGGACATTTTTAACAGAAAGTTTTATCATCCCAATTTTCTCTTCTTACTTTGTATAAAGGTAAGGACAGACTCCATTCCTTATTCATCTGTGCATCATTGCCTAATTTAGGTACTGAGTAAGGTTTTATCAACTTGATATATTCTTTCATTAATTAGAAATTGGCAGTAGGAATAAATGACTTAGAAAATCTGTAAATATTCTGTCAAATGATACTGTCCTTCAATTTTAGAGGCTGACAGGCCTTTTCAGCCTTTAGGTTTTAAAGGCAAACCCTAAAATTACCCAGAGCTTTGCCTACCTTCTAACAATAGTATTAAATGTAATTAATAATTAATAAGAATGGAGAGACAAGTTTGTTATAAAAGTACACAAATGTTTGTAACAATAAGCATAACCTGCTATATTTGAATATCTTCTTATAGCATATTTAAATAAAGGTTTTCCTTTTTAAGAACTAAAGTTTTAAGAGAAGACTATTGCATTTTGTTCCTATATGTTTTATGAATTTAAAATATTTTTATGGAGTATATAAGCTGCTATTAAAATTGTATTAACTTTTGGCTTTTATTCCGTAGTATAATTATCCTTGATTACAGACTCCAGAAGAGGTAGTGTACAGAGGAGCTGTTTATTTCACAAAAAACTTCTCATAAGATTCTAGAACTTCTAAGGATAAAGGATGTTGTTTTTGAGATAATTTAAATCCAAATAAATACTATTTTAGAGAAAGGCTAAAGTTAGGGATTTTTGTGGGGAGAGGAAAACAAATATTCTTCATTGTGGGTTGTTGTGACACCCAGAATTTCCAGCAATACCATGTTTGATCATCTCTCTAATTTCTTTCCTAACCTCCCTCTCACTTCCTCAACTCCACCCCAAAGAAAATTCTTAGGAATTACATAGAAAACACTGTATCATGTTATCAGATTTCCTTTTCTTAATTCTCTGGAGTGCTAATGTCTTGAAAAGAGAGGACAATGTTGAACATAGTTTTCATAAAATTCATGATTATATTAAGAAAATTAAATACAAACAGAGAGGAATCAAGGATGACCACTTGGTTTCTGGCTTGAGTAACTGAGTAGATGGTTATGCCATTTACAGTAGTACTTCCATCCTCTTTTCCACTTTCTGGGATTTCAGTTACCTGGGTCAACTGTAGTATGAAGAAATTAAATGGAAGATTCCAGAAATTAATAACTTATACATTTTAAAGTTTGGACTCTTCTGAGTAGTATGATGAAATCTCATGATGTCCCACTCTGTCCCACCCAGGTTGTGATTTGTCCTTTTGTCCAGCATCTCCACAATGTACAAGCCACCTTGCTTTAGCTGTGCACACTATGTGCCCTTCTAGCCAATTAGCATATCTGATATTGGTTATATCATATCTCATTTTGGATGTCTGATATAACTAGTATCAGATCTGCTGTTGCTGATACCACAGTGCTTGAGTTAAGTTGACCCTTATTTTATTTAATTATGGACCTAATGCAAGAGTAGGGATACCGACAATTCAGATATGCCAAAGAGAAGCTGTAAAGTGCTTCCTTTTAAGTGAAAAGGTGAAAGTTCTAGAATTTAAAATGAGAGAAAAAAACCCTTTGCTGAGGTTGCTAAGCTTTACGGTAAGAATGAATCAACTATCCATGAAATTATGAAGAAGGAAAATGAATTTTTTGCATAGTATAAAGGGGGTTTGATACTATCCATGGTTTTAGACATCCACTGGGGGGTCTTGGAACATATTTCCCATGGATAAGGAAGGACTATTATCTTTAGATGGGAGTATGGGGATTAGGGTGGGGTATAGGTTTGAGTGGGAGTGAGCACATTAGGGTGTTGATTAAGATTTCTATAATAATTTGGCACTGTTGATTTGGAATTGTCTTTCAGACATCTAGATGGAGATGTCCAATAGCTAGAATATGCAAATGTGGCATTCAGAAGAGAGACTGAGGTGGAACTATAAACTTGAAAGGGTTTAGCATGAAGGCATTTCTTATATCCATCGGAATGGTCACCCTTCCTTCCTCCCTTCCTCCATCCTTTGTCCTTCCTTTGTTAATCATTAAACAAGTGGCTCTCCTTTAGATTTATCTACAGTTAATCATATTTTCAGAATGAAACAATTTTTCAACTCTCATTGTTATGTCAGCTGAACACACAAATTAACACATACCCTCAAAGAAACTGGGAAATACTGATACAACTTCTTTAGCAACTTATGTTCTAAATTTATATAGAAAAATTTGCAGAAAGAAAAAATGGCAATAAAATCATTTCTCAAGAACCGTTAAGTGTGCCAGAGTTTCCTCAAAACAGAAATTTCAGAATAGTGGATACCTGGCAGGGATAGTAAGTAAGGGGATGAGAAAGCTAAGGGGCTATGCAGGCCCTTCCTTTGTATTTCATGTTATGTTTCTTTATCTGCATGGTGGCTAGATTGGTATTCATTGTATCTGTGACTGTACTGTGTCATCTAAGGGAAAAAACTAAAGTCTTGCACATATATCTAGAGAAAGTCTTCAGAATTCGATTAGTCCAATGACAATGTTTATTTGTTTTCTTTTTATTATAGTACAAGTGAGGCAGGAATTAGAGGTAAAATAAAAACTTTTTGCTTCCTTTATTAGTAAATATAGCTTACTAAAGAAAAGTTTTAAACTAATTTTTGAATTGCAGTAAATAAGCATATTATTTCACTGTTGTTAAGGTCTGATCATTGTATGTATTTTGAAATATAATTGAACTCTATGCCTTTGGTCAGGTACCTCACTTTCATACTTCTTTTCATGGGAAATCCAGTCTAATTGCATTGTTTGGATTTATAGTGCTTATTAAGGAATATAATTCTCTGTAAATGTAAGCACTCCCTTTAATTTGAAGTAAAGGCAGGTGGATTTTATTTTACTGATTGAGACAGTGTCATAGACATTAGAAAGTAAACTGTTAGTGTTTATGTTTTCACATAAACTCTTTGAAAAAGCCAGAATTATCTTAATATTGTATTTGTAGTGGCGTTAACAATAAAAGTTATTTTACACCATTTAAAAAGTATGTTACCTAAAAAATAAATTACAAATCTAGGCTCATAGTTAACATTATACTGTAGATATATCTCTGCAGGTTTAGTATACACTGTTTTGCATAACAAATTCTTAAAATGATTTCTTATAGGAGCTCATTATTTAAGAAACTTTTCAGCCAGTCCTTTTATACAAAGAATAATATTTGTACATTCAGATTTTTAGATTAGATTTTTTAAAGTAGTTAAATTGGGCACTCTTTATTGTATTTGTCTTTAATTAATGATGTGACTCTGGGGGAAGTTAAGAAACCTCTCTGAGCTTCAGTCTTATCTTTAATTTCAGAAGTGGACTAGATAATCTCTGAGGTTCAGCCTTAAAATTCTGTGATACTCATTTAAAAATAACTGTACCATCCAGCATTTTAGAAAAAGCATTAAGGACATGTGTATCCTTAAATGAAAACAGATTCAGTGTATGTAATCAGAACATTGAAAAGGGAAGGAGAGAGATTTCAGTACCAAAATTTGTCTAGACTACCTGGATAGGCAAAAACATTTATAGACTACCTGTCTTAAAAATCTCTAGATATAATAAGAGAGATGGTAGGTTCTTCTTGAGATGAGCTACTAGTCTGATGATGGCTTTTTTTTGGTGATGGCTGTTGAACAATATGTAAATAAAACCAGTAATCCTGTTAGAAGAGACCAGTTTGTGCCCTTACACTGTCTGTGTTCTGTAGACTACATTGTTAAGAGCATGGTTCAAATATTTGAAAGAGAAAAGAAAACTGCTTTAAAACCACCTACAGTTACCTTGGCATTTTTTAAGTAGCCATCTGCAAGCATATTAATTTTATTATTTCAGTGAACTCCCTATTTAATTAATCTGTGACCTGATTTAGTAAACATTTTTCAGGATATATCTTCCCTGGAGATATATTAAGCTTGGAGCATGTAAGGCATTTTTTTTCCTATTCAAACAGTGTTAAGTTAGGAAAGTGTTATGGTAATAATGTGAGTGCAATTGTCTAAGAACATTAAGAACCTTCGTCTGGATCTTTTGTTACCATAAAAGGCAATGTGTCATGCTTTCCTGTTTTGCATGGATGAGAAGGGAGTAAAAAACACCAAAAGAATTTTTATTGCATAGAAATATTTCCTTCCTAGCAGTTGGTGAAGCAATAATGAGCCTACAAAACAATCTTCCTATAGTTGAGGAGGGCAGGAAAACATCGTGCAGCCACATACTCTCAGGCTGGTCAGAGTGCCTGCTTCCATAGAGTTGCTTCTACACGTAAGTCCCCAGGGCAAAGCGCCTGCATGTGCCTCTTCTCACAGCCCTTTAAGAGATACAGGGCAAGTAGGAGATGCTGCTTGTCTAGGAAAAGAAACTTAACCAAGTCTGTGTTGCAGGCAATTGTTGTAGGCAGGCTAGAGCCACACTTACCTGATTGCCAATCCTCTACCTAAGACCAGGCAAAGTCCACTGTGTTGAGAAGATGCTTTCTGTGAATCCAATTACTTAGTACAGAAAATGTTGCTTTCAGTGTATCTTGTGGCAACTTTAACATTGCAGACATCACCACTGAATAAGATTAATGCACGGGAACTGTGGATTTGAAAACACTAAAAGTGGCTATCAGGCTTTAGCACATCTTAAGTCTGTATTTCCACTAGCTTAATTCGCATTGAGCGTTTCTTAATGTTATGCTACTCCCACTTCCTTTCCTGCTGTTTCCCTCACTTCAGCCCTAAAAGAATTTAGGTTGTTGAGCAGAAATGACCATAAATATTTTAAGCCGAATGAGAAGAGGCCCATGATTTCTTTAGTTTGTTTCAGACCCATTACCTTTCAGAAGGTCAAACCTGCCTCATTCTCTAGGTGTGGACATGATACAGCTAACGAAGAGGCATGGGGATATGTTTTATCAAATGTTCTAAAGATGTTTTTACATGCCATTTTAAACAAAAACAATTATCTACTGTGCATAAGAATTAAAGTAATAATGTCCAATATATTTTGTGCTTTTTAGTAATAAATTATTAGTAATGAAGTGGAGACAACTTAGTTGTTTGTTTTCCTTGGAAGTAAGGAAATATATTGAAAGTAAGCAATAGTAGCTGCCTAAGAGTTCATGATGTGACAATGGCACATTGCTATGAGGGAAAAAAACCAACCATGCACAGAAGAACAAGCCATTCACCCTGATATCAGTAACCTGAAAATGAAGAGCAGTTATTTTTTAGCATGATACATTTTTCAGTTTTAGGTTAAAAGTATTACATTTCAAGGAAGACTCTACAGTGCATTCTCAGTATAAAGCAAATAGTTTTGTGGTCTTAGTTGTCTGATGTGGTTGAGCATTGGTATTTTATAGCTTTTAAAGATAAAAAGAACAGAAATATTGGAAAAGGCAATACTTTATGTCATCTGAATTCTGTTGGTGCTTAAGAATAGCAAGGGCTATGAGTTATACTTGAGTTCCTGTCCCAGATTTGTCACTGACTCTGACCTTAGGCAAGTTATTTAGCTTATTTATGCCTTTGTATCCTCTTCTCTAAAATGAATATAATACCTATCTCATAGTGTTAAGTTGTAAGGATGAAATAAAATAATGCCTGCAAAGCAGTTCCCACAGTGCTTGGCATATAAGTCCTCAGATAATGGTCACAGTTTAGGTATTTGATGGTTGCTACTTTTGTGGTTCCTTAGTTGTGAAAGTTTTCAGAGTATTTTACTAGTAGACTCTATGCTTATTTAATTCATTCAACGTAATAGTAACCAGAAATAGTGTTCTTTCATCTGGAGACGTAATTCCCTCATTTGTAATTTTTCTGCTGCCTGTTATCTTTAGTGAAAATTGATTCTGTTCATTTCTGTGGAGGCCTCACCTTTTCTCACTTCTCCTGATACATTGTGAAAATATTAAAACCTGTAATTTGTCCACGTGTACCACCCTTTTCAGTAATCGTTGCGGACTCTGTCAGCCCTAGACTCATTCCCACTTTGCTAGACAACCTTAATACCTGGGTCATATCTTCTCCCCATCCTCTGCCATTATCCTCCCCAATTCTGGCATGTAAGATGATGATCATTCATCCTTCTTCAGCCTGTTAGAATCTTTCCAGCTCCATCTGTGCTCCCCACCTTTCCTTTTTGCTGCACCTTGTACTTCATCATTACTGTTCTGTTTCTAAAATATCAATACTCTCTTTCTCTACTTACCAAGCCCTGAACTGCTGTCTCTTCCACTCCTCCACATCTGTGGAGCTGGATCTGTGCCTTCAGTCATTCACTCTTAAGACTCTGCTGATTGCATGCTTGGCCTTGTCTCAAAGACTTGCTACTTCAGTACCACCTCCTTAGCCCTCCTAATCGTGTTCTTTGTCCACTGTGGTAGTCACTGCATGCTTTCTCCCTTTTTGCAGTCTGATGTTGGAACATTTTAGAAGCAATCCCTAGAACCATACTGTTTTGGCCCACTATAAATTTGTGATTCTGATTTTATTTTGGGTCTTCTATATGACTTAACAGTAATTCCTTATCAATTCTTTAGCACATTTGCTTTAATAACTATTAAATATTTTCTATTTCCTAGTCTCCTTATGCTTCCAGTCCTAACCAGCCCTCCCTTTTTCTTGGGACATGATCTGGCCTCTTATTTTTACTGAACCAACTGATGTTATTGCTGCTGTATATTTACTATCATTGTCCCTGGGAGATTGATGAATACAGCTTTACCTAGCAGTGTTTATGTTCCTGAGGTCTGATTTGGCCTGCGAGTAACTAGATATCTGACTCTTGTCTTTGTCCCAGCAAGTGGCCATCTTTGAAATAGATGATGTTTCTTTACTTGTATTATATATTTGGTCATTTGGTGATCTGTATTTATTTAGTGCAGTGACCTGTGTTAGGTAGGTAGTAAGGACAATTAGAAAGAGAATAAAGCACATAGCCCACCTTCCCTTTCCGTTAATTAATAATGAAGAAGACCAACCTACCTAATCTTAGTAACATTTTGATATCATACACTTGGTTCTAACCATGAATTTTGGTTACCTTAAAGGTGTCCTGCCCTTTCTTGTGATGTACAGCAGACTACTCTATGTAGTCTGATGCCCTTGACAGGTAGCGTGGCTGCCTTTTCCTTTTCACTCCAGGGTTGTGATAGTTCCTTTTGTACACGTGGATGATAGAGAGACAGCGGTAACCATACAGGATTTTTACACTTGTGCTAAGGACTCGGAGAGGGTCCAAAGGTAGAGCAGTAGTAGGAACTACCAAGTTGATTAGAATAACAGGCCTGGAAAGACCTCTGAAGAGTACATTGAGAGAGAAATCATAGCTGGGCTTGGAAGGGAGAGGTGTCGTTTGGTGAGGCAGTGTGCATAGGACACCTCAGGGATGTGAGTGGTAAAGGCAGATAGGGCATTTTTCCAGAAGAAAATATGGAAGTCATTTATTATGGAAGCTTATAGATAAAATTTGGTCACCACTTTGTATGTGTGTGTTGAGCTGTGTTTGAAAGCAGAACTTGAATGGAATCTATGGATCAGTTACTTTCCTCTTTTCTAGGGTTATGGTTATTGAGGGAAGCCAGGGGATATTGGAAGAAAAAATGTTTGTCATGCAAGTGCCCTTGGGTGTCTTCATTTTGGGTAGTTTCCTGAAGAGATGGTGTTGATGCCTTTTGTGTTTTAGCATTGTCATCTGTTTCTGGAAAGGGTAATCCTGGAGGTTTGATCCATTGAAGGAATCCAGGGAGCCAAGTGTAGACTCTGACAGTTCTAGACAATAGTTTAGGGGCCATGAGATGTGAAAACTTGGCCTGAGGATCTCTTCTGCCTTCTCAGAGTCTATTAGGAAACCATGAAAATGAGAGGAACTTAAGGTAATCTTAAGTGTCTACATTTTTGACATTTTGCCAGACCTGTGTGATTTATTTTAAAAGATAGAATGTGTATTCAGGCACTCCCAGTGTCATTTTACTTAGTGAAGTATTAGAAGTAAACAAAATTAGCTTCTTTATTTGGGCTTTAAAAAAACAAAAAGAAAATAGCTCTTACAGAATGAAGGTTAACAGTACTAGAAACAATAAAAGGCAGACATTACTATCCAGTTTTATACTTTTTAACGTCTCTATTTTGTGCATGTTCTAACTTGAATGCAGCTTTAAAATGCCAATTTTAGTTAGATATGACATAGGAAATGTTTCAAATAACAAATTTCAGTTGGGAACGAATAGAACATTACTTGTACATTATGTGTTAACAAATACATAAATGTAAATTGTTTTAAGGTGCATATTAAGCTTTATTAGAGAAGGAGATAAATATTTTGTCTCTGTTAATGTTTAACTCAAGTAGCAGTAAATCTTTTAAGTCCACCAAAACAAGAGGTCATTGCACAATGAATGGTACATTACAAATGTATTCTTCAGAATTGATTTATGCATCTGACTTTTATGGCACTGAATTTCAAAACCTCATAAAGAGGTCATTTTAGAGAAATGTCATGCTGACCTGTATGGAAGGAGACGTAAAATTTGCCCGTGTGGTTAACTTCATATTAACTTAATGTTCAGAGTTACAGAAATATTTGAATACTTGTATGTTGTAGATGATAAATGCTTGTCAAAGGAATGAATATTTAACGTATTACTTGACTTATATACTAATGACCTCTCTGAAATTTAAGAGTTTTAGCCATACACGATTTAGTTTATTTCCTGTGTGTTATGCTATTGATCCTTCATATTGTGCTACCCATAAAAACTTTAGTGTTTCTAGGGTATTGCCTCAGGATCATCATACGCTACTTGTATTTATTTGAAAAATTCATACCAAAGCATTTTAATATATGGTAGTTTTAATATTTTGGCATCTCCTACACATTGACTTATCAGAGAAGATTATGTCTTTATTTTACTTTAAATGAAGTACTGTTTTCAGAGATGATTTCCTTAAATCCATCTGCACTGAAAAAATGTAATTAATCTGACATTTTGTAAAGGTTTCATTGAATTATATTCTTGTCTTATGCTGTACAGGGATAAGTACTTACACATTTTCAGCTAAGATTAGCTTTAGGATGTGTTAAGGAAAAAAGATAACAGTACATATTTTATGATCAATATATTTTAATTAGTCAATTTTCAAATGAAGTTGTCCGTCTGTAATTTGTAGACAGGATATGCCCAAGTGCAGAAAAAATAGAATTTAGAGCTTAGACAAATAGATGGAGGAATTTGAATTTATCTGTGAGAAGCTCATAGCCAAGAATATGCTGATTTGTATATGACCCAATGTACTAACACATTTACACAATCTCCAAGTACAGAGAAAATTTAACTTGGGCTTTAAAAAATAAATAATTTGTCTTTGTGTTCCTAGAACAGTCTTTTTTCCTTTCTAATGAATTTTATTTTGTTACTTGCTTATTAACCACAGTGAATTAATTTAGACCCTAAAGTAAACATGCTCCCATCTTGGGGGAATTTACAGGTTTTACTTTACAGATGGACAGGTTTATGCATAAATACTTGTTCAATGCATGTGAATACCTGTTTGAGGACTGAAAAAAGTTTTTTGAGTCTAACATGGCAAATAGTTACTTTTATGAGCTGATTGAGGTCGTCTTTTGCCTGAAGGAAGGAGAATATTGAAATATGGCCTTATCTATTTTTCTAATCTTATTATTCTTTTATTTAACTATTGTAAAACTGTACCTAGACAGAAATAACAATATAAGAACTTATTTAAGATGACTTTTCCTTCCATTCAAGTTAATAATTTCAAAAACTCTTCACATAAGCTTGACGATGCTCTTCAAAATTGCCGGTACATCTTCTGTTTCTAATTTAGTTTCTTGAATTGTTTCCCGTTGCTTCACATATCTTCAAAATATCTGTCTAGTCCACTTCTAATCACTTACTTTCTAACTTAGGAAAAAAGAAACATTTATCTCATCTTGGTTTGCCTCTGATTTGCCACCATATTTGAGCAACCTCCTATTTTTTGTTCTGGGAATGCAAAATTAATTTTATTATCAGTTTAAGCAAATCTTAATTAGCACTTCTGGCCTTCTCATAGTTAAGCCCTCAATTAACAAGCATCCTTGTTAATTGAGGGCTTAACTATGAGAAGGCCAGGAGTGAGGTGTCTTCTTTATTGAGGGATCTTCAATTGCCAGCATTAGTCGGTCATTTCTGGAGGAGTTTTCAATTTCTCCAGAAAATAAATTTTTGGTCTCATATCTGGGCATGAATGTGGGGTGTAAGAACATAAAAGGCTTGGCTCCTGGTGGCCAAGGAGTGAATTTCTGGTTTCAGCTCTGTGATCTGAAGAGCTGGAATGATGTAGGTCCCATTTTTACCACAAGAAAAAAGCTGGATGGACAGATTTTCATGGACTCATCAGAGAACTAAGGCAACAGAACAAACAGCTATCCTGGAACGTGGATGGAGGCAAGAGCCCTCAGAGAGTCTTGGGATGTCAGCATTTGCTTACCTGAGGCAGAAGCCACTATGTCCTTGTAGGAAGATGAGAAATTTTGATGAATTGCTGGAGGCTGAAGCTAATGAGAAAATGAAGCTTCTGGGCCGTCTGTTGTAGGAGGAGTTCTCACTGCTTTGCAAGCTTATACAGATTTTTACTCCTCTTTTTTAGCCTTGCCTCTCACTGCAACTGCCAATACCCCTATTTTACCTTTGGGGGCTTCCTCAATATGAGGTTTTTTTTTTTTTTTTAGACAGAGTCTCACTCCGTCGCCCAGACTGGAGTGCAGTGGCATGATCTCAACTCACCGCGACCTCTGCCTCCTGGATTCAAGCAATTCTCCTGCCTCAGCCTCCTGAGTAGCTGGGATTACAGGCATGTACCACCATGTGTGGCTAGTTTTTGTATTTTTAATAGAGACAGGGTTTCACCATGTTGGCCAGGCTGGTCTTGAATTTCTGGACATCAAGTGATCTGCTCACCTTGGCCTCCCAAAGTGCTGGGATTACAGGCATGAGCCCTCACACCTGACTGAGGTTTTGTTTCTAAGAAATCAGTCATGCTTTCTGTAGTTTAATCTGTCATCTCAACCAGAAGTCTCCATCACAATATCTTGTTTACTGAAAATAATCCACTAAAAAACAGAATTTGTAGCATAAATCTCTAAATTTTGTTTATATGTATACATAAACACAGGAAAGAAGTATGACTTACATACATAGATGTCATCGATTATGGTGATATTTTCTCTCTATTTGTGTTTCCTTATTTTTTTTTTTACAGTTCTACAGTAAAAAGTGTTTAAGATTTCTCAGAAAACAATTATGTATCTATAATTAATCATTAGTACTTAAAATACTCTCTTTTTGGTTTGTTTTCTTTCAGCTTGTCCTCATCTAGATGTTTAGGATCTTAAATGACTGTTTTCTCCTGACATTTGCTATTTGGTTGCGTAAGGTGGTGACTGCCATAGTTCTTCACAACTCCAGTGATTGCCTTAAAACTTACTCTTAAGATCCCCTGCCTAACCCTAGGGCTTAAAGTTGACGGCTCTGGAGCTATACGTGTGGACAAAGATGGCCCTTGGGCTTCTGCAATTATTCTGTTCTCCCAGGTGAGGAGACTTTTATAGGACAAGGTGGTTATTTAGGAAAGTGTAGCTGCTTTAAGCCAGTGATGCCCAACCATGGCCGTACCTGGGGATCTTTAAAAACTCCCAATCTAGGCTGTACCCCAGATCAATTAAATGAGAATCTCTGGGGAGGGGACCAAGGCATGTATAGTTTTTAAAGCTCTCCAGTGATTTCAATATATTGCTAAGGTTGTGACCTGCTGCTTTAAAGCAACAAATATTTTAATTCCTAATCCATTTGGATCTTGAGGGCCGACTGGAAAAGCAATCTTTGTACCCACTGTTACCTCGATACATATATTGTAGGGATTCTGTAACCACTAGCAGGCTGTGTTCATCTGTGTGTGTGTGTACCTGCCTTGATGTGACAAATTTGAGCACTAAGAGGAGAGGCAGCCTCTTTTATTTGCCATTGTATCCTAAGTCTCTAAAACAGTGCCTGGCCCAGTAACTTATCAAAAGATATTGTAAAATTAGTGCATTTAGGGTTTTTCTTTTCCTTTTATTGAAAAGGTACAAAGACAAGCAGTCAAAATGTCATTTCATATTAGTTGATTTTCAAGAACTCCACTGGCCCCAGGTGTCCGTGATTCAGTGAGGAAAGATCTCTCCTTCATTCCTGTGACGTGAATATATTGACTACCCATTCATTGTTTACACAAGGCGTGGATGGCTGTGATCAAACCAACATCTACAGACATTGTACCTAGAGAAATAAAGTGCAGAAAGGCAAACCTATGGACGAATAACAAATATTGCAATTCAAAAGTGAAAATCACTATGAACCAGCTCAGTTTTCCCTTTAACAAATACATCTTGGGCAGCTCTTTCTCAGCCAGCACTAGTCTAGAGGCTGAAAGTCTTGAGGACAGTTTGCTAAGTGATTTTAAAATACAACTTTAGGGCCTGATTTTCTTTCTTTTCTTCAGTCAGATTTTTGGCCAGATCCCAAGCGATAGATTTCTAGGCATTGTAATAGATGATGAAATGCATAATTACTTTTGAAGTTGTGATAACCTGACAAGAAAAGAATGATATTTTGAATATCTGCATCTAATAGATGAGTAAACACTTCGTGCGCTTTAAGTAACTTGCCCAGGCTTATAAACCAGCGTTGTTAGCTCAGCTACTTCAATAAATGTCCTCTGATTTCAAATCTTATGACTAAGAAGGCTTAATACTCTACTGGTTACATAATCGCAGAATGGTTCTGATTTTGTATTCAGTGCAGTAAAGTTAAATATGGTGTTAAAAAATTTAGTCTCCATAAATTACCTTCAATGTGATTAATGTTTGTTTTGGAATTACTAGCAGTTATTACTGTTAAACCCTGTGGTGGGTTTTGTTTTGTTTTTTTTTTTTTCTGTACGTGTATTTTATGATCTAGCATTGTTTTATAGAAATATTTAGGGATTTATTATTTGTATTATTTAGATGATTATTATTTAGATTATTCTGACAGTCTTCTGTGTCCTCAGACAAGTTGGTAGAGCCACAGATATAATACATTATTCAGAATGTTTCCATTTCCAGTGTTCAGATTAATCTTAGAATAATTTTTACCAGTCTTTATTAACAGGTATTATGCTTTTAACTTCTTAACTCCTCGTACATGAGTAAAAAGGCAGTAATCATGACATAGCCAAATGGCAGAGTGCTTATGTTTGGTACAGAGAATGTAGGTCTTTAAGAAAGGTAAATTATCTCTTGTAGTTTCTGTTCTAGCTGTTGTTTTCATGTCTTATTTTCTTTCCTGTAGGTATCACGTATCGGAATATTTAATTTGAACTTGAAATAGATCGATATATTTCTAGCTTAGGGCCGTTCCATAGGGATTATACTTCTTTAAAATCTCTATTCTTTAAGATAGAAATGTCTTCTGGTTTACCTCTGGACATATTTGTGTGTAAATTTTATGTATAGCCAACCAAAGGGCCCAGAGCTTAGTAGAGTTATTTTGTTCTCTAGAATTTGAGGACAAGGGTTCAAGTTTCAGATACGCCATTTGCTGTTAGTGTAAACTCGAGTAAATTAACTTTCTGAACCGGTTTTCTCACTTTGAAAATTAGGATACATTATTTATTTTTCTATTTTTCTACATTTTGGGAGAATCAAATGAGCTCTACAGAAAATATTTTCTTAACTGCCAAGTGCTATAGAAATATTGAATATCAGTGCTTTTTCATCTACCTTAATGTAATGTTATTTTCCCAATACCTAAGCCTTAACAACATATTTTTTACCTGTTTATACTAACCTTATAAATTGAAGTTTTTAATTTCAGATTTTCTATAACGATAGGAAAGTCAATTTGTTTTCACATTAGCTTTAATATCCATCAGAACCTTTTGTTTTCTAGTCCTGAAACAATTAAAATGGGGCCTTATGCCAATCAGTACTGTCCTTGATTTTAAATGGTGTGAAAAAAATACAAACTCCTTTAATAGTGAGTCTTTTAACCAGAAGAATAGGTGATACATAGCTATTACTAGCTCACAGTTTCAAAGTATCTTTTGTTGCACTTGCATAGAACATATCAGGAAGGAATGTGGGGGATGGGGAAAGTAGACGATTTTTATTACAGGGTTGGTAAGGAGTAGTTTCATCCCTGCCTGTGATATCAAAGAGCTGCGTGACATTGGACAATTCATTTCTCACCTTGACCTATTCATCCATCTTTAAAATATTGAAGATGTTAAGCTGGTGATCTCCAAAGCTCTTTCCAGCTTTAGACTTTGCTGAATCTGAAATGAATATCAAGAGAATATGGGAGAATTGTACTTGAACTGAAAATATTAATAAACTTGGAGAAGTTTTCTTTCTGAGTCTCAGAGAACTATAAAAATATAAAAGGTAAATAAACACAAACCTTTCTTCCTTGTCTATGAGGGTAAGTGATTAGAACTAGGAACTATGAAGCTAAAGTGAAATATGGCTTAGTTTTTTCCTTATGCATACTTAGGAAAAAATATTTTGTCAATAAATACTTTGCATATAATGTGCATATGTAATAATTTCTTGAATTACCTTATACACAAAATGTGACAGCCATTCCCTAGGCTTGGTATTTTTAGTCTGCATGTTGCTAAAATCAGCTATGAATTTCACTCTATCAAGGTAGTTCAATAGAACCTCAATAGTTGATATGAGGTAAGAATAACTCTTCATACCAAAATCTGTCTAGGATGTTAGGATATTGCAGGAAAATTACAAACCATTATCTCTCATGAATGAGGACATAGATATAGAAAGCTTTAGCAAAATACTAGAAAACAAAACTGATTATTATTTTTCAAAAGGTAGTAACAATAATAATACATCATGACCAAGTAAGTCAGGAAAAAGGCAAGGATATACATACACTCTCAAGACTTTTCTATTCAGCTTTGTAACTTTGTAATCCATGCCATAAGACAAGAAAAATAAATAAAAGATCTGATGATTGGAGGAAAAGAAGAAGTACCACTGTGTTTGTTTGCAGACGCTAATTGTATGTACGAGATCTAGTGAAATACACAAAAATACTGTGACAAAGAGTGAATTTAGCAAGGGCACAGGATACAAGGGTAGTAGTAAAAATGATTTATAGCATTTCTGTATACTAACAGAAAAACTGGAAAAGCATATTAAACACAAAAACAATACCATTTATAATAGCATCAAAAAGCATAAAATATGAACAAATTTATTTGAAGATATAGAGGAGCTCTACAATGAAATTTGTAAAATTTTGCTGAGAGAGATTATAGAAGTTCTAAATAAACAGAGAGGTATACCATGGGCTGGGCCCGGGAATCTCCACAGCACCCCAGGATGCTTTGAAACAGAAGCCCAGTTGAAGAATAGCATAGCATCATTCTTAATTCTTTGATAGTATTTTGTACATAATCAATTAATCTTAATATATCCAATTCCTCCCTCCCTTCATCTCTATGTCTCTCTCTCTCTCTCTCTCACTCTCTGTCTCTCTCTCTCTCTCTCTCTCTCTCTCTCTCTCTCTCTCTCTCTCTCTCTCTCTCTCTGACACACACACACACACACACACACACACACACATACACACCCTCTGATCATTTGTACTTATTCCTGCCATCCTCACTGGACTGTGAACTCTTATGGGGTCAAGATCATAGGATCATGTTTTTTCTGTCTTCATATTCTCAGCATCTAACAGTCCCTGGGCACATAGCACTGAGTGTGCCATCTATATAGGATCACTGCCCTTTTGCTGGTGTTATCTTCAAATTATTCTCTATGATTACTGTCAAATTATTAAAAGGTAGCTTTGGAGGGACTTACACTTTAGGTAAAATGTAATTTTCCCCTATTACATTGTTCTCATTGAATTTTAATCATTACTTTAAATTATCTTGATCCAGCTTTGAAGAGTAATTGTTTCTGTTCTTTAAATTTGTATGCCACTTTACTATCACAAAACTCTTTCACAAAGAGTATTTTTTATGCTCATCCCCACAACTCCATGTGGTAGGCAGGACAGATTTGTTTTGTTTTGGTTTTGGGTTGTTTTGTTTTCTGTTTTGGGGGTTTATTTTTGCCATTTTCAGAGAAGGAAAGGCTCAGGGGAGGCTGAGAAAGATTAAACAACTTGCTCAGAGTCTCATAGCTAGTTAAGTAGGAAAGTGGGATCTGAACTTAAGTCTTTTTATTTCAAATTCAGTAGTCTTTACTGTACCATGCCAGTCACTCCCATCTTAGCTGAGATGCTTGCCTTTTTTGGGTGAAGACAGCATGTCATCAGCATGTCAGCACTCTGCAACCTTAATTCCTTGCATGGCCATACCCTGCCTTTGGGACTGAGAGCCACCTATGATGTATACATGAAATAGGAATAAAGATAGAACATTAATTTCCTTATGGTTTCTTGGTTCCTTTACAACTTTTTTATTTAGCGCAAATTTAGTTTTGTTGTGAATTAATTATTCCATTGTTTGTTCACTTGTTCATTTTTAAATCTATTCAGCAAATGATTATTGAGTATCTCCTATGTACATCTCAGGCCCTGAATAAGATTGGGACTGAGTCCTCACAGTATTCACAGTTAGTGAGGGAAACAGATAAGAAATCAATTGTTATAATAAAGACAAAAGTACAGACTGCCTTGTGAAATATCTGGATCAAACATGAGAATCAAATATTAACATTGCTGAGAGATTGGGAGTACAGATAGTATATGGGAAGCCAGGCTAAGGGGTTGATATAGGAAATGATAACCAAATTCTTGTCTGTCGTGAGCCAGGCTGAAGAACACATTGAAATAGCCAGGAGTGTTTTGTAGCCTGTTCAGGGCAGTTCTAGGATGGATTATCAAAACAATGGACTGATCCCTCATCAAATTTATTTTTAAACATTAAAGCAGATTTTATACAAAGTTTTCTATTAAAAAATTAATAAAAAATTAAAAATAACACAAATACCTATATGTAGAGAGAGATTATTATATTTAAATTCATTATAAACATCTGTAATAAGGATGATTTGTGGTCACTACAATAAATGCTTTCTTCAGAGACCTTTTTGGTCTTGTTCATGGCTGTGTCTGGCCCAGAGTAGGTACTCAGTACATCTTTATTGGATTTTAATAAATTTAGAGGGATTTAAAAAGTAAATATAGAGAGAGGGCAATGATTGAGTTTGCTGAAGAAGTGTTTTTAATATATTCATATTGTTCTGATGTAAGTATGGCATTTTTAAAAATTATGAACTAAGCATTTTTCAAATAGAGAAGCTGATGAATATTTGACTGTATTATTATGAGTTAAATGTGGATTGTTATATAATTATAGAATGTTAAGAATGGGAGAGCTTTACAAACTATCTAGTCCCACCCTAAAATTAAATAGTTAGATAATATTTTTACATGACTCAAAAATATTTAAAAAGATGTACATTGAAAAAAATCTCACTCCTATCCCAGCTCCTTCTTCTCTGCTCCCTTTCCAGTTCTCTCGATAGGCAGCCACTTTTATTAGTTTCTTATGTATCTTTCCAGGATTTCTTTATGCAAATATGAGTATGTGTTCTCATTTATTCTCTTCCTTCCACAGAAGGTGGCATACTATATACACTACTCTGCATCTCAGTGTTTTTACTTAACAATGCATCTTGGCAATCTTTTCATACTGCTGTGTAGCTCCCTCTTTCTTTTTTTTTTTTTTTTTCCACAATGCCTACTAGTCTATTATGTGCTGTATCATAGCTTCTGAAACCACCCTCTGTAGGGGAATGATTTATAATTTATGACAGCCAATCTTTGGTATCATAAACAGTGCTGCAAGTTAATAACCTTGTAAGTGCATTGTTTCCTCTGTATGCTGATATTATTTATAGGACCAATTCCCAATGGTAGGATTGCCAGGTCAACGGAAATGCATTTGTAATTTTGATAGCAAGTTTCCTCCATAGCAGTCCCATCATTTTATAGGTGAGGAAACTAAGGCATTGGTAATTAAGTTAACCATTAGGAGTGACGAAGCCAGGACATATCTCCAGGAGGCCTTTCCAGGCCAAGTCTGGGTCAGGTGCCCTTCCTCCATGCCCCTACACTAGCGTATACCTTCCTTGTCAGAGCCTTCATCACAGGTTTTGTTGTAACTGTTGGTTTACTTTCCTGTCTGTCTACTAAACTGTAAGTCCTCTGAGTGAGGGCAGGGCCCATGTCTACATGTTCACCATTATAGCTCTAATACCTAGCACAGGGGCTAGTATGGATTTGGTGCTTGATAAATATTTGTTGAATGAAAGGAGACAAGTGAGGTCTTCTGGTTCATAGTCTAATACTCATTATATTCCATCTCACGCCTTTACACTCAATGTAACAAACAAGGAAATAAACAAAAAACATATCAGCCAGATAAATAAATGTAGAATATGGAGAGATATCTAATTAGAGCAGTTCATGTGAAAATGATTTGGGGTATTTAGAGTTCTAGTGAAAAGATTTGGGATTCAGCTGTCCAAATCTCATGTAATACAAGCATTCATTAATGGAAATGCTGTTTTTTTTTTTTTTTTTTGAGACGGAGTTTCGCTCTTGTTACCCAGGCTGGAGTGCAATGTCGCGATCTCGGCTCACCGCAACCTCCCCCTCCTGGGTTCAGGCAATTCTCCTGCCTCAGCCTCCTGAGTAGCTGGGATTACAGGCACGCGCCACCATGCCCAGCTAATTTTTTGTATTTTTAGTAGAGACGGGGTTTCACCATGTTGACCAGGATGGTCTCGATCTCTCGACCTCTTGATCCACCCGCCTCGGCCTCCCAAAGTGCTGGGAGGAAATGCTGTTTTAAGAACAAAGGATGTAATAGTTCCAACAGGTGTCTCTGAGATTTTAAGTAGTATAATCCTGGATGTTGCATCTTAAGAGGCTTGGAGGTGAAGAAGAGAACCAACAATGGAAGGTGATCAGGCTAGTAAGCGATTTGAATTTCTTCCAAGTACAGTTCAAGAACCAGGGCTGTTGATTTGGGAAAAGAGGTGATGTAATCACCTATTGAACAATTACTATGTGCTTGGCATTCAGTGCTCTCCATAGTCGAAAGAAGTAGACATTAATGTCCTCTCTTTATAGATGAGAAATCTGAGGACCAGGGAGCTTAAATATTTCTAAGATTCAGACATTAAGTAGTTGAATTTGAATTGAAATCCAGATTAGATTCAAACCAAAATCTGTCCTCTTAATCCCTGTACTCATTTTCTTTCCCTACATTGTTCACAATGGGAAAGGGACCCTTAATAGGACAGGCCAGGCTCCTTTTGGTTTAGGACTGGATGGGTTTGAATCTAGCAGTCCTCACAGCTGAGTGAGCAGGGGTAGATGGTCCCTAACAGGGAAGCGTTCAAACAAAGCAAAGTTTGAATGGCTGACATCTGTCTAAAATGCCATTGTTTTAAAAAGTTAATTGTGCATGAGTTGTGCAAAGCTTGGAAACCTATTGTCATACATTTAGATCCTCATTTAGAAATAGGGAAGTTGTAACAATTTTAGGTATTGTTGATCAGCAAAATAAAATATTAAGCTTGGTGGAGAAAATAAAGGACAGCTTTCTCACCTAAGTGGGAGTGGAGTCAAGGGAAGGTACAGAAAGAATATGAGATGTCCTAGGCTTTGGGGTGAGCATGGGGTTGAAGCAAATAATTACTAAATCCTTTCACTTCTAAGGGCACTAAACCATCTCTCCAGTGCTCTTCATAACCACTTCCATATATCTGTTTTTTGCGTAGTTGCCATTTTTTCGGTAGTATAGAACATTCCATTATGTTAGCATGTCATAGTTTTATCAGTCATTCTCATGCTATTAGCTATTTAAATTCTTCTTCCTTTCCTCTCTTCTTACCCTCCCTCCCTCATTTTCTCTCTCTTTTTATTTCTTAACAGAGTTGCTGAGAACATCTTGCACTAATTTCTTTCTTCTTTTGGATTATTTCCTTGAACTAATTCCCCAGAGTAGACTTATTGGGTCAAAGGATAAGGAGAGCTTGCTACATATTTTAGGTTGTATTCAGGAAAGATTAGACCAACTTTCCCAACAATATGAAAATGTATCTCCATGTTTAATCAAGACTCTGTTTTCTGTGGGTTGGGTAGAGCCAAAAAACTCTACCTTGGAAAATAAACCAGTCTGTTAAGTAGGATGGTCAATCTAGGAAGGTAACAGTATCGAATAATGACAAGGGATTCAAGCTGGCAGAAAGAGAGATGGGTAATTGACTAAGAACATGGATAAGAGCCATGGGGAACCATACCTGTAGGGAAACCATGGTGCCTGGCAGCAAAGGACCTGGGGACAGGAAAATAAAATGCAGATTTTATTTTCTACACATTTACCAGAATGTATAGAAAGTGAGTTCTTGACCATAAGTAACCGTACAAGACCCTGGAAATTCAACCAGTACCAAAATCTAAGACTAGCTGGGAGGTGGGTGGGCATGTGGGGCTAGGAAGCAAAGCTTGTGTACTCTAACCCTGGCCTTACGTGGGTTTTTGTCATTTTTATTTATTTTTGCTAAGTTAATAGTTATATAATGATACCTTAAAATGATCTGTAATTACCTTTAGCAGGTTGTACATTTTTTTGGGGTACATTTCTTTGGACGACTCTTTCAAGTAAATTGGGTTATTGACTCTTTTTAATTATATACAGCAGATGATAACCTTTTATCACTTACATTTGTCACATTGAGCCCTTCTGTGAGCTCTGTCCCTTTGATATTTCATATTATATTTGCTATATTTTTGAGTATAGAAATTTTCTTTTTTTATATTTGGAAATGTCTGTGATAATATTCTACTTTTTTGGCAGTTATAAAGTTCTCTCTCTTCCACAGTTGGAGTGAATATGCTATTCTGTTTTCTTCTACATATATTTTCACTCTCTAGCCTGCACGTATGGTGTGAGCTTAAGGCTCTAACTTACTCGTTGTCTTTCTGTTTACTCTCCAGTTGCTCACTAGCACCCTCTCCTCTGTAATCCGATTGCTTCTGGCTTGTCATGTCCTCCCGTTCATCTTTATTTCTGAATTCTATTTTAAGTTTTTTCTACTTCAACTAATACCATATCTTCTTTTAAAATAATTCTTCTTCTGTAACATTTTATAATTTCATAGTTTGAAACCACCATCATAACTTTGGTGTTTTTCCTTTGGCATTTTTGCCTTCTTTTCCAACACATGTTTTTGTACCAATATCAATTTCTGTACAATCAGTGTTTTATTAAAACTACATAATAATTTAGGGAATGTTGTCATCTTTACTATATTTAGTTTTCCCAGCATGGAGCAAATCATATTTCTTCATTTATCTATATTTCTTTAATTCTGCTGTCAGACTTTATGTCATCTTTGAATAAGCCTCTAATTTTCTGATTTAAATTAATACCTATTTATTGAATTTTTGTCAGAATTATAAATGGGGTCTTTTCTACTGTGTTTTCTGGCTATGGCCAATAGTATATAGGCTTGTAGTAGTTTTAGATGGATTTTTATCCTGCAACTTTGCTGAAACCATTTAGCTAACACTAGTTATTTTAAGTTGATTTTATTGAGTTCTGTAATCATGTAACTTTATAGCTTGATGATATAGAACTATATCATATATAAAATCCTTTTTTTTCTTTTCCCCCATGTTTATGTTTTTAATTCCTTTTCCTTTCCAGTATCTAATTGCCTATTCAGTGAAGTAACTACGCTTGCTTCCCTATGAACTAGGAAATAAAGGAATCAGATTACTCCATGAAAGTCTCAGCCAGCACATAAATGGATTAAGGTGTAAATGTGATATTCTCTTTGGGAGATGAAATGGATCCCAAGTGAGCAATATTGGACTTGTTGGAATGTGTTCACGTATCTGAAGAAATAATATATCAAACTAAAGCTAGGGAAAGAATAAGAAAAATAATGTTAGAGAATTTGGCAGTAACTATTCCAGCATTATCCAAAATAAAGGATGGTTTCGCCAGTGAATTTTGAGTAATATGCAAGTAGAGGTAAATGCAGGAGAGTGAATGTAGATCACAGACTTTTAAACACACTTAGTATTCCCTTTGGATATACTAACAAAGTCATTAAAATGCAGTCCTCTAACTCCCCTTGTTCTGATGTCTTGTTCACTCAGAAACCCATATAAGCTTCCTCATAGGGAGATAATACACTGATCTTACGGGTTTGGAGTATTCCATTCCTTGTGACTGTAATTTATTATTACAAAGTAATAAACTGACTTCTTATGGGGAAATAATGCAGTAGTCATATGAGCATGGAGAATTTTAGTACCAAGTTAATTTTGATAGTAAACTAATGAGTTAGCATTCTGGCTGTATAATGTCACCTGTCCTTGGGCCATGGCTGTACAATTGGTGTGCAGACAAACTTGAGTTTCTGGGCCCAAAAGTCCAAACTCTGTCTGCAAAGAACATAAACTGCACCCCCCGAGGCCTCTTGGGGAGGACCTGACTAGCTGGTTGTAGTGTGTTTGCATTGCCAAATGGCTGAGAATCGGTGTTTCCGTTTTCTATGAGCACTTGTTGCATTAATGATATGATTCCTCCACTGTCCCTCTTTGTATAATGAGTTATATTGTTTCCCTTGTGTCTAGTTATGCAGTTGAAGAATAAAATGCTGCTTGTTCATAGAAAAATTATTTTAATGTGATCTTTTATTCTATTTACTAGGGTTTTTATTTAGTTATTATAAAAATTATTGTGTAGGCCGGGCGCGGTGGCTCACGCCTGTAATCCCAGCACTTTGGGAGGCCGAGGCGGGTGGATCACGAGGTCGAGAGATCGAGACCATCCTGGTCAACATGGTGAAACCCCGTCTCTACTAAAAATACAAAAAATCAGCTGGGCATGGTGGCGCGTGCCTGTAATCCCAGCTACTCAGGAGGCTGAGGCAGGAGAATTGCCTGAACCCGGGAGGCGGAGGTTGCGGTGAGCCGAGATCGCGCCATTGCACTCCAGCCTGGGTAACAAGAGCGAAACTCCGTCTCAAAAAAAAAAAAATTATTGTGTATATCTTGTCTGTTTTTGGAAAATAAGACTATATTTGCCTTATGTGGTAGACTGAAAAACATGACATTCTTACTTATTTTTAGAAAGTTCCAAAACATTTTTCAACACACTCATTGGCTATAGGCATCTTGTAAAACAGTAATCCTAATAACATTTCATTCTGTGGTTGTAAGTTGTCTATTCAGGTTTTCTATTTCCTGATACCTCTCTTTTATCCTCTTGTGGTCTTGAATTTTCATCCATTTACATTTAATTACCAAATTGACTAGGATGTAATCATGATTTATAATGCCCTAATTTAAAAAATACTTTCTACTCTACAGCCTTGATTTAATATGAATTTTTCTCTCTTTTGTATTGCTGCATGTTCTTAGCTTGTTTTTATTTTTGCTCTTCATTTTGTTTTTTGTCTTTTCTAATTTTGGCTTGATATTATTTGCTCTTTTTCTAAGTTATTTTAGATAGATTCTTAATTGTTTTGATTTTTTTGTTAAGAGGCCTGATTTTTCTTAAGATGGCTGCCTGGGCCAGCTATGGTGGCTCACGCCTGTAATCCCACCATTTTGGGAAGTTGGTCGGGGGGCGGATCACTTAAGGTCAGGAGTTCAAGACCAACCAGGCCAACATGGTGAAACCCCTTCTCTACCAAAAACATAAAAAATTAGCTGGGTGTGCTGGCGCACACCTGTAATCCCAGCTACTCAGGAGGCTGAGGCAGGTGAATCACTTGAACCAGGTAGGCGGAGGTTGCAGTGAGCTGAAACCATGCCATTGTACTCCAGTGTGGGTGATAGAGCTAGACTCCATCTCAAAAAAAAAAAAAGATGACTGCCTGACTTTAAAAAGTAATCTAGTTGAAAAACTATGCTTTTGTACATATGTGTATGTCCATTCCTGCATACACATATATACATTGTGAGCAGATTCTTTTGTGTATTGCCTTCTAATCTCCAAACTCAATAAATGATTTTGGTACATGTAACTATTCAAATAATAATATCAGGAAGCACAAACGAGATACTGGAAAGGATACCATGACTAGAAGAGAGAAGTTGTTACTCGTTGAGATTTTGTGCATGCAAAAGCGTAACGACTAGAAAGCTTGATGCCAAATGAAGGGGCAAGTGAGGGCTGTTGGTCCATGAGGTGTAACACTGAATTCCAAGTCAAGGGCATGTATGTGGGCCTGGCCCGGAGGGAGTAGGTTCTAATGGGGCAGCGGTTGTGGAGGTACTCATTCATCATAGTCAGGAGGAAGAAACTGATTTTGTACAGACAGGTCAGGATTTGACAACAGAGTTTACATACAAAAAAGGCAACAGGTAGGTATCATTTCCAGGGAAGCAGGCCAAACCCAGTGTCCACAGATAGCAGAGAACAGGTGGGCCAGTCCCAAAATGATCTGGGATGACAGTGCCGATAATGGTGGTTACTATTACTGATACAACAGTTATAACTTCCCATTTTACAGTTGAGGGAATAGACTCATCCAGGTTTTAAATAACTTATCCAGCCAGGTTGGCATAACCAGTAAGCAATGAAGCCATGATTCTCACTAGTCCAACTCCAAAGTCTGGGATCTTTCTATTCTACCATATTGCCTGATATCTAACATGCATGAAGGACTCATTCACACATGATTCAAATGGCTGACACAACAGGGTTATGGCTGCTGAACCTAGGACAGAGTTTGTCTTTTTTTAGATCTGGTTTTACCATATTTAGTGTGTGTTAACAAGAATGGGCAGGTATATGTTGGCATGTTAAGAGAGACAAAGAGCTTTCTAAATTCCTGTCACTGAGATGATGATAATTTTAATGCTCCTCTGCCCAGTTCCCTGCATCCATGCTGGAAGTGATATTTGTAAGTTTATGGAGCAGAGTGAGGGCTGAGATAAGAGTCTCTCTTTTGAAGCTGTGAATCACACAGCCTCCCCTGTGGCTGTCCTATCTATCCCCAGTCTATGTGGGGAACCTGCAGACCTTGTGGATGCCACATATAGTAAGCTACAGCCTGTGCAGGCAAGCCATGCTGTTGTGTTGATTTTCATCTCACCCTCTTAGAATTTCTACTGTTTGTGCATGTTTTGTGATGCTCATAATGCATTAGTACAGAGTTCATGTATATAGCTTATAAGTAAATACATATAAACATATTGATATGAAGCTTGGATGTTTTTTATTGCTCTAAGTCAATAGACCCCAAACCTGGATGGGCAGTTTAATCCCCCTTTTAAGTTAAAAAAATCATATTTCCTTGACTTACCCATACTTACTGAATCATAATCCCCAGGGCAGGGTTTAAGAATGTGTGTTTTTTAACAAATGCCAGAACTTGAACCACTGTGCTAGCTCTCTGAAACCAATTTTATGACATACTTTGTAGTTGCTAGAAAAAAATCTTGGTAGAATTGTTGCAAATAGACCATTGGAAACAAGACAACTCCTATAGTGTTTGAAGGCTATTTATGAATTGGCTGACTTGTTTATTCTTTGTTATCCCCTGCTGAAAGGTAGACTCCAAGAGGGAGAGCCATTATCTAGCTTGTTCACCGCTTGTTCCTAGAATAGTGCCTGACACATAGAAGTGCACAATGAATATTTTTTGAATAAATGAATATATAATGAAACCCTTTTTTCACTGGGCTTGGGTAATACATGTCCGTTTTTCCTCAATACCAGAGAATGAATTAGTTTCAGCTGTGCCGTTGTAAATTTGAATGATCTGATAAAATCCTTAGTTATTCCACTGAACCAACTGCAATTTTTTTGTCTAAAACTTATATTTCTTCTCATATTGTATTATATTTTTAATACCATTAAAGAGTAGCAGAATTTGGAAGCTGACATAGAGATCCACTTTGATTTCATTTCTCATTTCAAGTCCCTGTGTCTTTAAGGAAAGGGCTAAGCTACAACTTGGGCATTCTCCAGATCCAAGAGGAAATGGATTGGAGCAGTTGTGCCTTTGTAGAGCAGATGTTTTCGTTGGAAAGGCTATCAGCCATCTGACTCATAATAAATCCTCAATTCCAGTAAATTCCCGGTTTTCAGTTACAGTAGGTAGGATGCAGGAAAACAGTGTCTTCCACTTTGGGGTCTTTGAACTTGTTTCACATGTTACCACTGTTCCTTGTGCATTACAATGTGCATAAGGACAAAATTCTAGGGGAGGTTAGAGCGATTCCAGGAATAGACTCAGTCAGTTGGTGTTTTTGAGAGAGACCATTGGAGGTAAACCAAAGCCACTGCCCTCTCTGAAACAGTACTAACAACAAGAAACGTAACTGCATTGAGTTGTCTTATAAATTTCTATGTTAAAATCATTCCTGAATTATGTCAGTTTGAATAATCTATAAACAGCCTATAGTTTTTTGTTTCATTTTATGAGGAGGGTTTCCTTTATCCCTTTCCATAAAATGCTGTAAGTAGTTATATGGTCCTTATATGATATCTTTCATTTTAGGGTATTTGTTTTTTGGGAAAATTTATTCGATACTTGAGCTTATTGAGTAAAAAAAAAATTCCTCGATAAGCTTTGCAAAGTTCTAGCAAGGCCTTATAGCCAGTGTTCCGGATAGATGAAGCAGAATTATGAATGTGATATTCAACGTGTTCTACTTTATATTGTGAGCTTGGCTGAGAGAATTCATTATTGACTTAATAAAGTAGTATCTTTTTTTGTTTGTTTGTTTGAGACAGGTTCTCATTCCCTGGCTCAGGCTGGAGTGCAGTGGTGTGATCACGGCTAACTACAGCCACTATCTCCAGGGTTCAATCAATCCTGCCACCTTAGCCTCCCTGGTAGCTGGGACTACAGACACACGCCACCATGCCACTCTTTATACCACAGTCAAAGATTCTGACTATGGTATAAAGAGAAGGCAGAAATAATTCTCTGAGAACTTGTCTCATTCATCTTTGTCTCTCCCACAATGAGTAGTGTGGTGCCATGGACCTAGGGAGCTACTGGATTGCAGTGGGAAAAGCACAGGCCGTGAGTTATAAGACTGAAGTTTTTTTTCTAGTGCTCTGTTTACTAGAGGAAGACCCTGAACATTTTGCTTAATCTTCTTGAGAAAAGTTCAGATCTGCAGAGTAGAAATAATAACAGTATTTATCTTCAGGCGTTGTGGGCAATGTATGTTAAGATGCGATGCATAGCACTCAGACAGAAATAAGCCTTATTAAGCAATTTCGATAAGAAGCACTGCTGACTTAGTTTAGACTACTTTGGGCCTCCAATCTTGACTACAGGATCCAGTGGAGACCATTCCAGATAGACTTCTGTGACCAAACTTGATGAGATTCTTTAACTTGGGAAAAATAATTACATTTGGGGGAATTATACATACTTTACTATGCAACTAAGTATAAATATGTACCATAAAACTTGAAAGCATGTGTAGTGGGTTTCTGATTTAAAATTCCAGCTTCTGTCTTTTATTTTTTTTAGTCCTCTTTCAATTCTTTTCCTTTAAAAAATTTTTCAAACAATCCCACATTTATCATAGAAATGTAAGAACAGTAAAAGCACTTTTTAAAAACCACTTGAGGTTGCTGATGTGGTAGCCTTCACTTCCAAATACTTTAGTGTGTATTTCTTAGAAATAAAGACATTCTCTTAAATACTAATAATTGCAATATAGTAAAAAAAAAAAATCAGGACATTAACATGACATATTACTACCTTCCAATTCTAAGATCCCATTCAAATTTCACTAATTGTCCTAATGATTTCTTTGTAGCAGAAGAATTCAGTTTAGTTTTAAATTATTTATCATCACTGATATTTTTTGTAAGAGATGAGATGTTACTATAGTCCACGCTGGTCTTGAACTCTGAGCTCAGGCAGTCCTCCTACCTCAGCCTCCCCTGGCATGACCTACCATGCCTGGCTCAGAATTCAGTTTAGAATCATGTGTTATTTTAGTTGTTTCTCTAGTCTCTAATAGTTTCTCTGTATTTCCTTGATATTTACAACATATTTGAAGATTATAGGTCAGTTATATTGTATAATGTCTCTCAATTTGGATTTGTCTGATACTCACTCTTGATTAGATTCCATTTATGCACCTGTGGAAGGAATATCACAGAGGTGATGTTATGTTTTTCTCATGCCTTCTCTCAAGTGGCACAAGGTATCTGTTTGACTCATTACTGCTGATGTGTTCACACTGATAACTTTAAAGGCAGTGTCTGTCAGGGTCTCCACTTTAAAGTTATTTTCCCCCCTTTGTCATTGGTATTTTGGAAAGGTCCTTTGAAACCACCCAAATATCCCATTTTTCGTCAGGTTTTCAATTTATTTAGCATGGACTCGTTAATTTCTGGTTCATTTAATGGATTATAGTCAGTTACTGGCATTACTTTGATGCTCAATATTACTTCTGTGTATCTGTCAAATAGATTAAACAACCATTTGCATACAGATACCTCCAATTGCAATTCAACACACCAGGTTCATTCTGTTTTTCTCTTTATGCATGTTTGTAACTTCCTTCTCTGAAAGTGATAAATTTAGTTCTCATTATCCTTAATATATTATTATAACATAATATATAGGTTACATGCTGCTGCCCCCTTCCCTGTGTGGGCACCCTGCTCACTCTGCCTGGGTCTGACACCCTGCACCAAGTTGCTTTTCTATGTGGACATCCTTCTTGCCCTCCTGCGTACTACTCTAGAGCTCCCTCTTCCACCATGCTCAGCCTTGTCTTCCTGTATCCAGCCTTCCAAAGCTCTGAGAATACTGTAAAACAGTCTGATTATGTCGCTACTCACTTTGTAATCCCTTTCCACATTGCCCTTGATGTAAAACAAGTTCCTTAACTAAAATACGTGAAGGCTGTTTACGCTCTGGCCCTTAAACGTGTTCAGCTTTGTCTTTCATCCTTCTCACTAGTATCCAGTATTTCATCCTTCCTGAACAGCCCCTTGAATGTACCATGTGCCCTTCTACTTCAGTGACTTTCCATGTGCTGTCATCTCTTCCTTCCACCCCCTTAACCTTTTTACTCCCTTGGATCATTTGGATTCCTTCCAACTAGGAACAGTACCTCCTCCTTGAAAAGCCTTATGTGATGCCCAGTCTTGCCCTCTCTTGCATCCTTCCTTTGTCCTGCCACAGGTACACATATCTCTTATAATACACCTTTATTGTAACAGTTTCAGCCTAATGATTAGTTTAGTTGTTTATTTTTCCCACTAGACTGTGAAGGTTTTGAGGGCATATATCCTTAGTGCCTTTAGGTGTTGCCCAGCACATAGTGGGGCATTAATACATGTTTGATGAATGAATGAGTGAGTGAATGAATGAATTCTATATTAATGAATCCTGAGGCTGGCCCCAAACATATATTCAGTATGGCAGGAGAATGGAATTGAAGACAGGAGAAAAGAAAAAGAATCAGCAACATATACTGTCCATGCTGCATAGGAGGTAGTGGGTCCAGCCATGGTTTTTCTGAGGGGAAAGTCCAGTTTATTTTATTGAAGCACTGGGAAGGATTATTTTGCCGTTCTGTTTTTTTTTTTTTTTTTTTTTAACATAGTTTTGTTTGTTTTTATGTTTGTTTTTTAATATAGTTTGTGAAACCTGCTTTGTACTGTTTTACAGGTTTTCTTATATATATAGCAACATTTGATTTAGCAATATACCTGAGAAACCTAGCTTAAGGGCCCAACCCAGTCTTCTATCTTAATTGCATTCTTTCATGCCATTTAGTATAACATTTTTCGAGTAAGTTGAATCCACATTCCAAAGTGAACTAGAAATGTTAAGCTGTTAATAGCTTCCCTGGAGAATTGCAACTTGCTAGGATGCTTCAATACTTTCATCATCATTTATGCATCGTGAAATGTCACAGTTTCTGTTCATAAGCACGAAACTATAAATGTTCATCAATTGGTCTATCTTAAACCTGTCATTAGTTTAGAAATTAAAGAAATATTCTTACTAACCCAAGCCAGTGATAAAGTCTAACTGAATTTATGGTTCTTCTAAATCTGTTCATCAGCACTTCTATAGTTAGTAAAGTTTTAACAAAGCCACCTACTCAATAGTTATGCTAAGTCCAACATTTCTAGTTTTTCATTTATGGAGCTATTAATATAATATGTTCTTCCTTTTATGAATATTTCTATTCTTCATAACTCAGTGTAGAGACACTTTTGATCTCTCTTCCTCTTTGGGATCTTGCATTTCCTTTTTTATTCACACAGACCACATTTAGTAAGTGACAAAGAATTTTCAAAGCAAATTTGAATATAGCAGAATGATGTCGTGAAAAAAAAAGCATTGATGCAGGAATCAGCAGTCATGGGTTTTGGTTTCATCTCTGTATCTAATTAGCTCTACATATTGGACAGATCACTATCTCAGTTTATTTGTAAGTTTATGAAATTTTGGTGTTGGAATCAAGAGTTACAAACCTCACTTTTTAATATACTAGAAATATTTTTACAAATGAGCCTTTCTCCTACACTGATTATATAAAACAGAATAGTAGCCACTACAGCTGACATGGGGAGGAAGGGCTAACATGGGGACCAAGGGCTTACGTGGGGACTGTTTGGTTTCCCCTTGGCTGCTCTTAAGACACATACTCTTTTTTTTTTTTTTTTTAA
>NW_016107495.1:1823919-1885650 GCF_001604975.1 Cebus imitator
AAAAAAAAAAAAAAAAAAAAACCTCAAAAAACAAAAACTCTATACCTGTTAAACATAACCCATCCCCCTGGAAACCACCATTCTACTTTCTGTCACTGTGATTTTGACTACTCTCTTACCTCAGATAAGTGGAATTGTGAGGTACTGTATTTGTCTTTTTTTGTGACTGGCTAATTTAGTTAATATAATGTCCTTGAAGTTCATCCATGTTGTAGAGTGTCAGAGTTTTCTTTTTTTATAAGGCTGCAAAATATTTTATTGTATGTATATACCACATTTTGCTTTTCCATTCATCTGTTCATGGACACTTGGGTTGCTTCTACTTTTTAGCTAACGTGAGTAATGGTATCTTAAACACAGGTATGCAGATAACTCTTTAACTTTGACTGAAGTATCTTCCATTCCCCTAGACCAGTGAAACATCACAGTTCATCTATGTTCTCCTGTTTAATCATAGGAAAATACTTCAATGTGTTGCTTTTCCATTCTTTTTTTCATCTTTGGACCCATTTTCTTTTCCTTAATTGCTAGTCCTCTAAGCCAGTGCTTCTTAAACTTCAATGCACGTACAAATAACCTAGGAATTTGTTAAAGTAACCCCCAGGTATAGCTGTGTTGCACTGGGTAGTGAGGCTCTAAATCAAGCCATCCACTCGTCCAGGCTTCAGCTACTTGCTCTTCACAAATTCATGCTACACCCTCATTTGGGGGCTGCTTCTGGTCCTCTTGTCTCTGGGCATTTTGAACCAGATGTCCTGAAAACTGGAAGAGGTAAAATGATCTTCACTGAAAAACATCCATAGTTTACTATTTAACGTTATGCAGGCTGGGAAAGCTAGAGCCTCTTTCCTCACCTTGTAACACTTCTAGAAGGTTTTCATGGAATACCCATTACTCTTTTCCTTTCTTTCTTTTTTAAATTATACTTTAAGTTCTGGGATACATGTGCAGAACATGCAGGTTTGTTACATAGGTATACATGTGCCATGGTGGTTTGCTGCACCCATCAACCCATCGTCTACATTAGGTATTTCTCCTAATGCTATCCCTTCCCTTGCCCCCCAACCCCTGACAGGCTCCAGTGTGTGATGTTCCCCTCCCTATGCCCATATGTTCTCATTGTTCAACTCCCACTTATGAGTGAGAACATGAGGTATTTGGTTTTCTGTTCCTGTGTTAGTTTGCTGAGAATGATGGTTTCCAGCCTCATCCATGTCCCTGCGAAGAACATGAACTCATCCTTTTTTATGGCTGCATAGTATTCCATAGTGTATATGTGCCACATTTTCTTTATCCTGTCTATCACTGATGGGCATTTGTGTTCATTCGAAGTCTTTGCTATTGTGAATAGTGCTGCAATAAACATTCGTGTGCATGTGTCTTTATAGTAGAATGATTTATAATCCTTTGTGTATATACCCAGTAATGGGATTCCTGGGTCAAATGGCATTTCTAGCTCTAGATCCTTGAGGAATTACCACTCTGTTTTCCACAGTGGTTGAACTAATTTGCATGCCCACCAATAGTGTAAAAGTGTTCCTCTTTCCCCACCTCCTTGCCAGCATCTGTTGTTTCCTGACTTTTTAATGACTGCCATTCTAACTGGTATGAGATGATACCTTATGGTGATTTTGATTTGCATTTCTCTAATAACCGGTGATGATGAGCTTTTTTTCATATGTTTGTTGGCCACATAAATGTCTTCTTTTGAAAAGTGTCTGTTCATATTCTTCACCCACTTTTTGATGGAGTTACTTGTTTTTTTCTTGTAAATTTGTTTGAGTTCCTTGTAGATTCTGGATAGTAGCCCTTTGTCAGATGGATAGACTGCAAAAATTTTTTTCTCCCATTTTGTAGGTTGACTGTTCACTCTGATGATAGTTTCTTTTGCTGTGCAGAAGCTCTTTAGTTTAATTAGATCCCATTTATCAATTTTGGCTTTTGCTACCATTGCTTTTGGTGTTTTAGTCATGAAGTCTTTGCCCATGCCTATGTCCTGAATGGTATTGCCTAGGTTTTCTTCTAAGGTTTTTATGGTTATAGGTCTTACATTTAAATTTTTAATCCATCTTGAGTTAATTTTTGTATAAGGCATAAGGAAGGGGTCTAATTTCAGTTTTTGCAGAAGGCTAGCCAGTTTTCCCAATGCCATTTATTAAATAGGGAATCCTTTCCCCATTGCTTGTTTTTGTCAGGTTTGTCAAAGATCAGATGGTTATATACGTGTGGTGTTATTTCTGAGGCCTCTGTTCTGTTCCATTGGTCTATATATCTGTTTTGCTACCAGTACCATGCTGTTTTGGTTACTGTAGCCTTGTAGTATAGTTTGAAGTTAGGTAGTGTGATGCCTCAGCTTTGTTCTTTTTGCTTAGAATATCTTGGCTATAAAGTCTCTTTTTTGGTTCTGTATGCACTTTGAAGTAGTTTTTTGTAATTCTATGGAGAAAGTCAATGGTAGCTGGATGGGAATAGCATTGAATTTATAAATTACATTAGGCAGTATGGTCATTTTCACAATATCGATTCTTCCTATCCATGAGCATGGAATATTTCTCCATCTGTTTGTGTTCTCTTATATTTCCTTGAGCAGCGTTGTGTAGTTCTCCTTGAAGAGGTCCTTTACATCCCTTGTCATTTGTATTCCTAGGTATTTTATTCTCTTTGTAACAATTGTGAATGGGAATTCACTCATGATTTGGCTCTCTGTCTATTATTGCTGTATAGGGATGCTTGTGATTTTTGCACACAATAAACTAGGTATTGATGGAACATATCTCAAAATAATAAGAGCTCTTTATGACAAACCCACAGCCAATATCATACTGAATGGGCAAAAGCTGGAAACATTCCCTTTCAATACCGGCACAAGACAAAGATGCCCTCTCTCTCTACTAGTAAACATACTATTGGAAGTTCTGACCAGGGCAGTCAGGCCAGAGAAAGAAATAAAGGATATTCAAATAGGAAGAGACGAAGTCAAATTATCTCTGTTTCCAGATACATCATTGTTTATTTAGAAAACCCCATCATCTCAGCCCAAAAACTCCTTAAACTGGTAAGCAACTTCAGCAAAGTTATGCTTTCTCTATCTCCTTTCTTTTAAAAGCATAATGGCAGAAAAGAGTCTAATGAATTCATTTTCCATACATAGAAACAAGTGAGTTCTTCATCTTTTCCTCATAAGGCTCTTGATAATTAATAATGTATTACCTTGTGGGATCTCCTATTGAAGAAGAAGGAAGAAGCTTCCCTCATTTTCATGTGTTTATAGTGACCTCTTTGAGGGGTGAGACTGATTCTTGAAATCTTTTTGTTTTTCTTTATTGTGCCTATCACAATGCCTTGCACATGGTTGGCAAATCATAAGTGAGTGTTGACTCAGCGAACACCATATAATGTGTTGTTTATAAGTTTACTAGCTTTGGTTATAGGAAATCAGATTATGGTTAGACATGGCAAAAAGATTGCTGTTGTTTTACTGTACTCTAGGCTTTGTTCATTCAGGTAAATGTACAGATCCAAATTTTCCTCTTATTCCAGGGCATGATCTAAACCTGGGAGAAATGGCTTATTCTGCTGTCAACTGACTTACATTGGAAGGTCAAGTTGATAATTTGAATAGATCTCTGTTGTGTCTACTAAGGAAGTCTACTTTTGAAACCCAGTTTTGAAATAGTAATTTACTGGCAAACATATGTAGTCATTCATACACACATTCATACCTTCGTTTATCAGATATTTATTGGGTGCCTATTTTTGTGGTAAGCACCATACTAGGCACTGAGGATACAAAAAAAAAAAACAATGAAACACAGTCATTGCCCTTAAGGAACCCAATCAGATAAATGATAACACATATGCAAATAATTTTAAAACACACACAAGCCAATCAAATACTGTCATATTTGGGTGTATGGATTTTAGACCTGTAGGATTTTAGAGGAGAGACCATTACATGAGCTGGTAGGATCAAGGAAGTCTCATGAGAGGATATGACTTCTAACTTGAACTTAAAAGAGCAGGTTCAATTTGGAGATTTGGGTTTGGGGGTTGTAGACCTGGGAGAAGGCATACAGGATTGAGTGGCAGAGCAGAGACCTGATGGAGTGACAACATGGAGTGTGGGAACTTGCAGCAGCTAGGGTGTATCAGCAGGGTGGTAGAAAAATGAAATTGGGAAGACACCTTGAGGAGCGTAAATGTCAGGCTACTATAGATAGGGGAGGGCTTTTTAGGCTGGGAGAAAGATATGTTATTTACACTGCTTCTCAGAGCTCATTTTCTATACAGGACCTTCCCGTAGTCAGTTCCAGAGGGATATGGCTCCAGGTCTTTTTTTCAACTTTAAGCTGTGCTTTTGGTTCTACAGGTAACAATATGCAAATCAAAAAACCTCTGATCATGTCAAGGGGAGGGTCTCTAGTGGGCTCCATTCTCTAACACTTGTGGTTTGTAATGGTCTCCAGTTAATGAGCCTGTGGTGCCTGGTATCTGAAATAACTTGGAAATAACCAATTGCTTAGTTGCCATGGGCACAGACAGTCTGAGCCAAGTGACCTGCTGGCTGGGTGGGTGGGAACAAAGGTGTTATTAGCTTCTGGGGTGGCTTTCCCTTCTGTCGTCACCCACAGAACCACCTGGGAAGAATCTCTAAACTCCAGAATTCAAAGCAACCTGGAGAGGAGAGGACAGGGTGTAGCTTTAATAGCAGAAAGAATAGCATGGTTTTGAGAAGGATATCAGACCAAGAGTCTGAAAGAAATAAGGGAAGTGAAACTGAATTATTGAGCACCTTCTTCATGTCTGGATCTTGCTGGGCTTTTCCACATACATTTGCAAAACCTGTATAAACCTTTTGCTTCACCAAATGCCCACATTTAGCCTGTCATATGGAAAAAAATGAAAGTATGTAATCTCTTTGACAAAAATAGCTAGAAGATCATTATATTTGTAGTTGTTAAGTTGCATGATAAACTTGCAAAGCGTTTCATGTATTCAAATGGCATACTCCTATGGATTTTCTGCCTTTAGCATTGGCACCTCTGATACCTTTTCCTGCAATGGTTAAACAGGAGCAGTGAGTGCAAGGTGTTCTAAGACTTAGGGATGTGTTATGGTGCTGTTCTAAGTCCACCAACATGAAAGGCAGCAAGTCCAGGGAACTAGTCTAGCTATAGCCAGAGCCTGGTGCTGCAGGCAGATTGCTCTAGCAAAGCTTTCCTCTGGCATGTGAGGAGGCATACAGCTTCTCTGTGTTCTCAGAGCTCTTTGAGGTTCTGATGAGGGCCCAGCATTCCATAGTGTGTAGTAAGTATTCAAATAACACAGAGATGAAAGCGCTTTTTAGCACTTAATTTTATAGATTTTGATTTGCCGTGGTATCATCTGTATTAGTTTAATAATTTACCAGAGAAAATGTTGGTTATAAGTGAAGGAAAACTACTTCAAACCAGCTTAGGCATATAGTGCAATTTATTAGCTTTCCAAAACTAGGAGCAGATTGAATAGTCAAACCGCAGTGAGAGCAGGGACACAGCTGCACCAAGACCCACAGGAACTAAGGATGTGGAGGCTGTCTGGACTTTCCCCTCTCTCGCCTGCACTTCTCCCAGCAGGTTGGCTTTATTCTCTCTTACCACAGCCTGGTCTCTTCTATATATGGGAAATATGGCTGCTCACAGTTTCTTCTGCATCTGCAGAGACTGGCCTACATTTAGTCACAAATTTTGAAGAAAGGACCAGCCTTTTCCTGGACCCATCAACTGTTCCCAGGGATTAAGAACAGGCAGCTCTTTGAGGGGCTGTATGAATGGGAGCCTGGGGGTAGGGTCGAGAAGACAGAGGAACTTCCTGAGAGAGGAGAGGTTGTCAGGCAAGTAATATCACACATATCCACTCTATCAACTGCCACTTTAAATCTTTCTATTCATTAAAAGAGCCACCTAAACGATTTAGGTAAATACCTCTTCTGGCTTTTCTTTAAGTTATGGAGACATATTAAGGATGTGGTAAATGGTATTCATGACTGTTTCATATGTGCTTAAATAAAAACTCACTATTGTTTGAACTTGTTTTGTTGGGCTCTTGTATTAAAGTCTGGCATAAGGTTTTTATCAGTAGGAATGCATAAAATTGCAACTCAGAGAAACTCAAAGGTGTAATTCAATATGATTTGTAAAACAGTTGCAAAAAATGTACATAGTGCAGCAATAAACGTACATATGCATGTGTCTTTATAGTAGAATGATTTATATTCCTTCGAGTATATACCCAGTAATGGAATTTCTGGGTCAAATGATATTTCTGGTTCTAGATCCTTGAGGAATCACTGCACTGTCTTCCACAATGGTTGAACTCATTTACATTCCCACCAACAGTGTAAAGGTATTCCTATTTCTCCACAATCTCACCAGCATCTGTCGTTTCCTGACTTTTTAATAATCGCCATTCTGACTGGCGTAAGTTAGTATCTCATTGTGGTTTTGATTTTCATTTTTCTGATGATCAGTGATGTTGAGCTTTTCTTCATATGTTTGTTGGCCACATAAATGTCTTCTTTTGAGAAGTGTCTGTTCATGTCATTTACCCACTTTTTGATAGGGTTGTTTTTTTTTTCTTGTAAATATGTTTAAGTTCCTTGTAAATTCTGGATATTAGACCTTTGTTAGATAGGTAGATTGCAAAAATTTTCTCCCATTCTGTAAGTTGCCGGTTCATAGTTTCTTTTGCTGTGTAGAAGCTCTTTAGTTTAATTAGATCTCATTTGTCAATTTTGGCTTTTGTTACAATTGCTTTTGGCATTTTTGTCATGAAGTATTTGCCCATATGCCCTGAATGGTATTGCCCAGGTTTTCTTCTAGGGTTTTTATGGTTTTGGGTTTTACACTTAAGTCATTAATCCATCTTGAGTTAATTTTTGTATAAGATGTAAGGAATAGGTCCAGTTTCAGTTTTGCATATGGCTAGCCTGTTTTCCCAGCACCATTTACTGAATAGGAGATCCTTTCCCCATTCAATGTTTTTGTCAGGTTTGTTGGAGATTAGATGGTTGTAGATGTGTGGTGTTACTTCTAAGGTCTCTGTTTTGCTCCATTGGTCTATATGTTTGTTTTGGTACCAGTAATATGCTGTTTTGGTACCAGTAATATGCTGTTTTGGTTACTGTAGCCTTGTAGTGTAGTTTCAAGTCAGGTAGCATGATGCCTCCAGCTTTGTTCTTTTTACTTAGGATTGTCTTGGCAAAAATTGATACTTTAAATAAGCCCAGAGCAAGCTTATCAAACTCATTAAGACCATTCTTAGGGCAGTAGGAGAAACTTCCCACTTCAGGTTCTTTTTCTAAAAACTTTTATGAGTAGGGAAGTTGGCAGAAGCCAGGAATCATCATTCGCTTCCAGTGAGGACCCTGGCTATACCACAAAGGCTTCCCTTCACCTGGAACTTCTCTGGCCTCCAGAGTAGAGGCTCTGTTTCACACACCTTTTAGATTAATGCTGTGACTATTCAAATGCTGGTGGTTCTCAAGGCTGTGTCTGTTGGGTATAATAACTGATGGTACAGTATTTGACCAACAATATCTTGATCATCATTATTTTAAAAGAGCCAGGATTGTCCTCCCCAAAGTTTATTTGTACAACATGTGTTTCAATTTAGCTTTATAAACAGTAGCTATAACCAACTGATTAAAGATAAGTACAGCTTCACAAGCATATTCCTACATAAGAGCAGTCAAATCATCTTTGTTTACAAAAATAATAAGCAAGATTGAATAAAAAAACCATATTCTATTCTGGATCGTGGTATCTAGTAGTAATGAGCTCAAGATGTCACTTTTGGAAGACATGGGAAGGTGGCAGCCGCTCTGTCCTGGTGTCCTGGGCTCACCCTGCAGGAACTAGCTATTTCAAGAACATTGCAGTTATCCTTTCCTGACCTGACAATCAGTGCTTCTTATTTTCACTGAATATAGTTAGTTAATCATAGAATGCCCCTAACTGTACATTATTGAAGGAAGGTTGATATTACCACCTTAGAATGCTGTGGTCCTCATTGATGTCCTTAGAGAAGCCATTCTCCTTCCTTAATTAACTGAATCCATGTAAGGATATCAGGTGAATACATTTAATTTGGCACAGTGACTTCTATAGCCTTTAGTCTTTATACATTTATTAATTTTAATTTCTTGCTCTGTACTTTCTAAAAGTAGACATTAAAACACAAAAAGCATATACTCTTTAACCTATTTTGAATATCTACTGTGTGCCTGGTGCAGACGAGGTCGTTTATTCTTGAATAATAAGAGAATAAGAAATGGTTCCTTAAGTTGCTCATGATCTTTGGGACATACAGTATTTAGAAACTAAATGTAGAACAAGTAAATGTATAGTAAATCTTTCCTGCATATGAGTTTCCAAGTTTTTTATACCTTTCTTTGAGCACTGGTGCTGAGTCTCTTCTTTGTGCCCAATAGCATGCTAGAGGATGTAGTATCATGATTAAGAGTCTAGGGTCTGAGTCGACATACATGGGTTCAGAACTCATCTTCACCATTTAATCTCTCTGAGCCTCAGTTTCTTCATCTGCCAGTGAGAATAATAATAGTTCCTACCTTACACAGTTATTAGGAAGATTAGAGAGAATGCATATACAGCTGGAAGCCAATGACTATTGAGTAAACACAGAATAAATGTTAACTGTTATTACTGGGGATAGCACGAAGAAGGAGATCTCTACCCTGTCCTCAAGAAATTCACAGTCTAAGGCCGGGCGCGGTGGCTCAAGCCTGTAATCCCAGCACTGTAGGAGGCCGAGGCGGGTGGATCACGAGGTCAAGAGATCGAGACCATCCTGGTCAACATGGTGAAACCCCGTCGCTACTAAAAATACAAAAAATTAGCTGGGCATGGTGGCGCGTGCCTGTAATCCCAGCTACTCAGGAGGCTGTCTGAACCCGGGAGGCGGAGGTTGCGGTGAGCCGAGATCGCACCATTGCACTCCAGCCTGGGTAACAAGAGGGAAACTCCGTCTCAAAAAAAAAAAAAAAAGAAATTCACAGTCTATTTGGAATATAAAATATATATTGCTGAAACAGCACGGGGAATTCAGGAAGCAACATGGAGAAAACTACTGAGGGAGGACATAGATCAGATTGTAATTGAAAAGAATCTTAATGGAGCAAGTGAATTTACAATCAGAGTTAAAGAAACATAAAGCCACACCAATTAAGAAAACAAGAAGAGAAAGAACTTTTTAAGAAGGGGAATGACAAATGCAAAGATGTTAGTCAAGTTCTACTAATGAATGAAGAGTGGCCCATTTTATCTGGACTAGGTGAGGAGAATGTTTTTACTCCCATTTCCATTTGTAGGAACCAAATCAGAAGTAACTCCACTAAATGCTGCCTTCATAAGGGATGTCAAAATATCAAGATAATTTTTAACCAAGTACTCAGTATATGATGGAGATAGGCTGTAACTAGGCTTTTGGAACTCTCAATGCAGCGCTGCAACACCCTCCTTCATGGAAGAAAGCCGCAGAGTTAACCACAAGGGATCCATTTATTGCTCTTTTTCATCTGTTTGGCTCAACCCTTACTTTTGGATTTGTTTTGCTTTCTGACTACACTGCTTTCCCTGGTACTTGTACACTTCCTAGTATGTTTATGAAGAGGAAATCACCTAATTAGTGAAATGACCAGTGTCATTATAAGACAGAGACCTCTTAGCAGTGAGACCAAAGTCTTATATATATCACTTTCCTTGTTCTTAACTATCTCTTCTGCTTAGATTTTATTCATTTCTACCATAAGACATTGTCATGTCTTTATGCCAGTAGAACCCAAATTCAAATTTTGATTGAGGCTGCATATGCTGATATATAACAGAGTGAGGCAAGAGCACTTTTTATCTTCAGTCTCTGTGAAGTAATGAAAGGCCACTGCTGATTCTCCATAAAGCCAACTTTGAGCACCCTTTTAAACATTCATTTCCTCATTCCCTATCTTCTTTCCCTGCTTTAATTTTTCTCTATAACATTTGTAACATACTGTATATTTTATTTATTTCGTTAAATGCTTGAATGAATGGTAGTACTATAAGATAGTCTTATTCTCTCCCACTTGATAAAACTTGATTTGAAAAATGTAAATTTATATAATTTGATGGTGATGAATATTATCAAAATACTGGAGCCTCTAATATACAAACCTCACTTTGTATATTTTAAAATAGGATTCTGTTTTGCAAATTTGCATATAGTTTGTCAAAAACTCATAATTTTGTATGATGAGGTACTGACCTAGACCTAGTTTTTGGGTACTCGAGGAATTACACTTAATTCTGAGTCTAGCTTAATACCATTTTAAGTTGGTGCTTACTTAGGTGGGTGTGGTAGCTCATGTCTATAGTACCAGCTACTTGAGAAGCTGAGCCAGGAGGATCACTTGAGCCCAGGAGTTTAAGGCCAGCCTGGGCAACATAGTGAGACCCAGTCTCTTCAAAACAAAACAAAACAAACAAACACAAAGGCATTTACTTGATTTTTGACATACTGTGTAATAGTTTCTGTATTTCCATTTATACCCACCCAGTGGTTTTACTAGTAACAGTTATAACTTTGTTGTAAGTCTTTTTGAGTTGAGAAATACAATGGCTTTTTTACCGTCCTGTTACGTGTCCTGTGATTTGCAGTATTTATGGTTCAGCTAATGTCTGTCAGCAATTAGTTAATTGGTAGTTTGTACCTATATTGACTGACACTAATGTTCTCAACCAATAGGGACTTGTTTAATGACTGCTATCTTTGCTTGGGATAATTAGCGTATCAAAGGAGTAGAGCATAATGATAAACTGTACTTGGTGTACTTTCATTTCCAAGGCTAATTGTTGTTGTTTTCTATACTCTTTGATATACGCAAAGAGCCTCAATTGAGAATAGTTATATAAATGAACCATTATGAGCTAACAAGAAATATTCTCTCTGATTAATAGGTATGTCCTTGGCAATACATAGTTGAGACTTGAATTTTTTTTTTAAATAAAACCTGAAGTAGTCATAGACTTAAGGAATTAAAGAGATAAGTACTGTGAATCTTTCTTATCGAAAGCATTTTCCACTTAATTCCATCATTTATACTATGAATCCTAAAACCCAAATATTCCTGTTTAGAAAGGCTAGTTTGGTGATTTATTTCATTCATTTACTCATTCTTTTAGTCATCTGTGTATTAATTCAGTTTTTAAAACCAGTTGCTCTGTATGTACTATGTTCCAGACACTGGGGTGCAAAAATGAACAGGAAAATCTCCCAGCCTGCCAGGAACTCACCTGTAGTGAATATTCATTATAAGCCATAGGAACTCCTTTCGGCTTTAATCAAGTGCTGAGCCAGATCCACTGCTACATCTCAGCAGAAGATCATGGCCATTATTGCTTCACGATATGTGTGTCAGTGCCTGGCACACTTTTGTAAAGGTAGGAGACAATATTCTTCTTTAGCTTTAGCAGATTCGGCATCTTTCCTCCCATTTCAGCCTTTTGCAGTCTCAAATGGTGTAGATAGGGAGCCCTGAAAATGTATACTTTGACATTTTTAAATGTCCCCTACTATGCTATAACCACCCCCTGTTTTCCAAATGCTGCCATTAGTGGTTACAGTAATCATCTGTAATGTTAGCTTCTCAGAACCATGGTACAAGAGCTTCTTTTCTAATTTCCCAGATGGGAGGGAACACATGTACATGCTTGTTAGAGTTGCAGAAACCAGAAACAGCACTGCGTGGATTTGTATTTTTGGAACTCTATGGGCTTGTTTAAGCACTCAAAATCAAACTTAGATATCCATTAGGAATCAAATACCATTTCAGGGAAATCTCATGTGCCACACCAAGAGGAAGAAAACTTATAAAACGAACTCCTAGAAATAACTAGTTTCATATTCAGACTAATGTTTTATGTACTTTTTTCAGGATGCCAGATGATAAATATTGATTATATAAACCAGGGTCATTCCATTTCTTTGGAGGATTGTCTCTAAGCATTCCTGCCCTTTATTGAAATAGTAGTGAAATAGAAAGTTTAAAAGTTGGAAATATAAATTTTCCATAGGCATAACAGAATAAAGCCCTCAATTATGAAGGATTTTGGTGGCCCCTGGTTTTTTGCAGGGTGTTTTTGCAAGGTTATATGATTTGTGATCATAGTCTCTAGCCTTGATCTTACGTAAGAAAACTTAGTCATTGGGGAAAGGTTTCTGAAAGTAAATGTTATTTCTTTTTCAATTGTCTTTTTTAAGGTGACCAGTCTAACTCTAAATAGGACCCTTCTACACTTAGATAATAAAATGAATTTGTTCCTATGAATGTTTCTTCAAGCTCAGCTTTAACCTTTGTTTTAGATGTTGTATGAGTTTTAAAGTCATATTATATACTCAACAGTAGTTTCTGTTTGTTGCAGACCCTAAGTATTTTTTTACAACTTTCATTCGCATTTTACAGAAAGGAAAGTTCAAGGTTGAATACTCTATCATCTGTAAAAGAGCAAGAAGTGATCAGTAAGCTCAGACTCTTGACCTGGGCTCTCCTTTTGAAGCTACTAGTTCTGGAGGAGTTGGTGTATTCACAAGGCCAGGAGCCAGGAGCCAGCATTTAGTTTCCAGACATCATTGGTGACAAAACATATTGTAAAGTAGGTTCCTGAAAAATCTCTAGATGTGGAGAATAAGAGTTAGGAATGAACACTCATTTGTTCACTGATGTATTCATTCAGCTAACATCGATTGAGTGGTTTCCATATACCAGGTGCTATGCTAAGATCTTGCTGTTACTCGTCCTCCTCCTCACCCAGTTAGAAACAGAACAAGACAAAGAAAGCTCTACTTCTTATATCATGCCACCTAAAAATATATTCCAGAGGTATTACAAATCTACCATGTAAAAATAAAATTATAACAATATAAGATGAAAAACTAGAGAAATAGTTATGGAACCTCAGAGTTATTGACAGGACTTAACTCTGCAAAAATCTAAATTTTCTGTGATGGCAGAAGAGCCCTCAGATGAAGTAAAAAGTCAAAAAGAGAAAATAATTTTAGCATATGTGACAGAAAAGGGTTAAGAAACCTAATAACAACAACAAAGGCTAAGAACCTTGAAACAGGATGGATAATGGATTTGATCAGGAAATTTACAAAAGAAATGTAGATGACCAGTAAATAAGTAAAAGTTGCTCAGCCTCATTCATCGAATCTAAGCGGAGATACCATTTTCCAGATTTTAAAAAGAGGGACAATAGCCATTGTTATCCAGTGATTCAGGATGAGGGAAAGTAGGCTTATACTCATACAAACTCATGGGTCCAAATGTGAGTTGTTGCAAAATTCTTAGAAAATAATCTGTCAAATTTTATTGAAATGTAAAATGTTCATAACCTTTGACCCAACAAGCTCAATTTTAGTTCTCTATTAAAAAATATAAGTCCCACTACTAACAGGTGCATGCGTGCATGTACACACACACACAGACACACACACAAAAGAATATTTATTGCAGCACTATCAAGTGGCTAAGAATTGTGAACAACCTAAAGTTTGTTGTGAGGGAAATGGTTTAATAAAAAAATAAATTCATGCCGTGGAATATTATGTAGCTATTTAAAAAGCAATTGGTTGAGTGATATGTTTCCATTAGGGAAAACAAAACAGAAGGTTAAAGAGCTGTTTATATGCAAGTGTGTGTATGTTTTTATGAGCATAAAGAAAGTGGTTTGAAGCTACCTACGTACACAGTTAATATTGGTTACTTTGAAAAGTAGGGTGTGAGGGAGGGGCGGAAGAGCTTTTTCTTTATAAACTTATGTATGGTTTGACTTTTTAAGACAAGCCTAAATTTTATAATCTAAAATTTTTTAAAAAAGAATGAAAATGGAAAGGGAAGTGGCCAAAGAGACAGGAGAAGACCAGCAAGAAAACAGCATTTCGAGAGGCAAGTAGTCACCCATGTCAAATACTGTTTAGGTATCAAGTGAGAAAAAGGAAGAAAAGCATTTGGTGTTTTTAGTGGGTAACCTTGGTGGGAATAGTCTTCATGAACTCATGGAGTCAGTAGTAGGCTATTGTTGTGGGCTAAGGGATAAGTGGAAGGGAAGGGAATAGAGAGAGTATGTAGATAACTCTTCCAAGTAGTCTGTGAAGGGGAGAAGGGAGAGGAGAGAGAATCCAGGGAGCTCTGCAGAGTTCGGCAAGATTCTTTTCTTTCTTTTAATAATGTTTCTTTTTTAAGATTGGAGAGACTTGTAGTCGTTGTCCCTGTGTATACATGTCACATTTGTGCATTTTACAGGCACAAGAGAATGCAGAGCAAGGAGACTGAAGGTTTTGGAGTTGAGCAGGATAAGTGATGGCCAGCTTCCCAGGATGAAGGAAAAGAAAGGGTGGAGTGAGTTTTAGACAGACGAAAGACATTGTATTTGAGGCTCAAGATACAATGTCAAGCTCATGAGTAGTGAGTCTTAAAGTCTAGGTGTGACCCCTCCCTCTTTTGCTGCTGGTGTGGCCACTGTACCCTCCTGAGGATCTATAAACTGATTCAGAAATACAGGTCTCTTTTGGCCAGGCACAGTGGCTCATGCCTGTAAGCCCAGCACTTTGGGAGGCCAAGGCAGGGAGATCACGAGGTCAAGAGATCAAGACCATCCTGGCCAACATGGTAAAACCCCATCTCTACTAAAAATACAAAAATTAGCTGGGTGTAGTGGTGTGCGCCTATAGGAGTCTGAGGCAGGAGAATTGCTTGAACCCCGGGGGACAGAGGTTGCAGTGAGCCGAGATCACACCACTGCACTCCAGCCTGGCGACAAAGCAAGACTCCATCTCAATAAATAACTAAATAAATAAATAAATAAGTGAAATATTTATATAGGTTCGTTCTTACCAGTTTCTATGAATGAAAGATGTTAAGTGTTTAACATGTATTAAGTGGTTAGTAATTAAGTGTTTAAAATTTTTATATTTGACTTGGAGTCACTATCAACCAAAAATAAATTATTAAGGGTTATTAAAATTTGGTATTCACAAATTTAAATCAATGTGTGCTACTAGATTTATTTTAATTCAGTATTTTATTCAGAAGTCTGGCAGACAGTTGGTGCTTGGCAATAATCATAAAGCACATGCACATAGTTATAAATTCCACAATTTTGATTCAGGACACTTCATCAGTGTATCATCAGTATTGGCTTGAGTTGGTTATAATACTCAGTTGCTGCTATTCTTGCTTTTTAATTATAAATTACAATAAATTTAGTTTTATCATTATCAATTTAGTTTATTGTGTGTTATTTGGTTAACCTCACAGTGTTTGTTGGTACATACTTGTATTAATAATGTTTTGTCTTATAGTGTTCTTATAACTAGACTTTTAAGATATGTATGTCTTGTGGTTCATAAGAGGATCATCCAATATCATTTTGCCAAAGTAGATGTGTACCTAACCCCCTTGCCATTTGCTTGTATGGTGACACACTTCATGGTGACATGTTTCCTGGGAAATTTTGCTATTTAAATAACTTACAACACACTGTAAAGGTAGATGTAAGAAAATTACTGGATATTTTAATGTTTTTTGATGTTTTACAATATAAATTATGTTTATAGTAATATGTTTACTGCAACTTAATTATATTTTTGCCGAATTCTTTGTTACCATCAGGTTCACTACCCGCCTCCCACCCCCTGAATGTGGGAACAGGTAAGATAGGTGGAGGTCTTTTGCTTTGCTGTGGTGGATGTTGCTCAGAAAGTTTAAAAGCCATCCCTCTAGAGGAGTGCATAGGTGTGTGGAAAGGATGTGCTAAGCAGCTAAGCAAAAGTGGAATAAGGGTAACTCATAGTCATGGCTTCAATGCCCGTGGACTGTGAGCTTGTTACTGATAAGATGTTAGGAGAGCAGGTGCTGATGTTGTGTTTTCACTTCTTGTTTAAGGATGTAAATGAAGACCCTGGCGAAGATGTGGCCCTCCTCTCTGTTAGTTTCGAGGACACTGAAGCCACCCAGGTGTACCCCAAGCTGTACTTGTCACCTCGAATTGAGCAGTAAGTGTCATTAACATTAGGTAGCCTGGTGCTACTTCTTGCTAACCAATATGTCTCATTCTTTCTTTTGCCACTCTTAAACTCTTAAATTTATTTCTCTTCATTGACTTTTGTTTCCTTAAAAGATTCATTGTATTAAGAATTTGGATTGCAGAGTAAATGCAGTTAGTACTTGCCACTACACCCTTTTGGTGAGTGTTACTATGCAGTTAGTGACATGAATATTGCTGTACCTTTGTCGAGAGAAGAATAGACAGGCTGAGTCCAAAACTGGGACTCCCTCCAGATGTTCCCTTGAGTATGAATGGTTGTAGCCTATGACGGGCTGCTAAACATCTGGCCCAGTTTCTTACATATTTGTAACTATTAGTGATATTTATAAAACATAACTAGTCTCTTTAAAATATTTAGCAAAAACTTACTCAGAAGTTAGTAAAGCTAATGTTAAAAGTAGGTAGTTTAAAATGATAACCTGTTTTATTTCGCTGCTTTAAAACAGCTGTATATAACTTTACACAGCATTCAGGCTACATGGCAGAAATAGTTTGATATCGCATTTGTGCTCTAACCAAGTAACTTTATTCATCAGTAATGAATTTTATAAGGCCTGGATTCACAGAGTGCTTATTGTGGGCTAAATGCTTTAGTAGCTTATTCTACTTCAAAGGAAGCTGAGGTTCATTGAAAATGGATTATAAGCAGATTTGGTTGGGAACTTCTGACAGGACAGATTTTTCATCAGCAAAGAGAGTTTTTACAGACTCTGATTGAAATGTATTATTAAACTTCTCTGTGAGTCATTTAGTCACAGTTGGCTGATTTCTGTCTGTGAGTAGATGTGGTCACTATCTAGCATTCTTAGTAAAAATACTGAGCCATTTTTACCCCTTCTGACTTTGGTTGCTCTAATTTATGAATCATGGACACATGATCTTAAAAACTGATATCATACAGCTGTTTATACTCAAATACAGGAGCTTATGAACATCAGTAATCTATAGGCATTCTCTTGTTTATTTATGTATCTGACACAGCGCCTAGAATAGGATTTTACAGTAGCAGGCACTTAATGAATGTTTAATTTTTGTTTTGAGACAGGGTCTCACTCTGTCGCCTAGGCTGGAGTGTAGCGGCCTGCTTATGGCTCACTGCAGCCTCAACCTCCTGCGCTCAAGTGATTATCCTACCTCACCCTCCCAAGTGGCTAAGATTCCAGGTGCCACCATGCATGGCTAATTTTTTTATTTTTATTTTTATTTTTGTAGAGACAGGGTCTCGCTATGTTGCCCAGGCTGTCTCGAACTCCTGGGCTCAAGTGATTCTCCTGCCTTAGCCTCCCAAAGAATGTTTTATCTTTCTTTTTTTCTTTTTTTTTTTTGGACGGAGTCTCTCTCTGTCACCCAGACTGTGGTGCAGTGGTACAATCTTGGCTCACTGCAACCTCCACCTTCTGGGTTCAAGTGATTCTTGGGTTTTAGCCACCCAAGTAGCTGGAACTACAGGCACAAGCCACCACACTTGGCTAATTTCTTTTATTTTTAGTAGATACAGAGTTTTGCCATGTTAGCCCTGCTGGTCTCAAAATCCTGACTTCAGGTAATCCACCTGCCTCAGCCTCCCAAAGTACTGGGATTACAGGCATGAGCCACTGTGCCTGGCCCAACGAATGTTTTATTATTTTTTTAAATGAAAATGCTGACCCATATTAGTAAGTGATCAATGGGTACCAGAGGCAGTAGAATGACGCGGCATAAGGCAAGGGCGTTGAGTCAAACAAATCTGGTTTAACCCTGGTTCCTGCCACTCACCAGCTGGCACAAAATATGACTTCTCTGAGCTTGTTACCTATTTTATAGTGTTGTTTTCAGGATTATATTAATACTGTTCATAAAGCATTAATCATAGTGCCTGGCACTATAGCAAACACTCAGCAAGTAGTAGCCATGAATAATACTATTATTGTTATAGTTCACAGGAGAAGAACAAGTGAGTGTTTAGCAGGGATGAGTTGGGGCAGAAAAGGAGAGGATGGGTAAACAAGGGAGCAAGTACTAATTCTAGCATAGCCACTCATTGTGTAACTAATGAGTTAAATTACAAAGGTGCTTTGGTGATGAGAAAAGAGTTAATGTAACAATTGCAAGATGTGGGTAATATGAATATATTAGTTAAGCTGCAGGCAATAATTTGCCAGCTCAGAAAAGCGTTTGTTCCAGCAGCTAGGTTGTTTTTCTTGGAAGTTACTACACCTAATTTGCAGATAAACTTGCTAATAAAATATTCTCACTCTAAAAATCTAAGATGTGTGGGAAATGATTGGGGAAGGGTATATTTTAAAAATAATTTTTCCTATCTCTGAAGTCCAGCTTTCTCATGTTTTTCCTCCCTCTTTATATTAAGAACTCCCCACAGCATATCGTTCTAGATCATTTTTCTGTTACTTCCCCTCATATACTGTTTTCTTCAGCCAGACCTGAGCACTTGAAGTTTTTTTACATTGCCAGCACTCTTGCCTCTGTGCCTTTGCTAAAGCTCTTCCTTCCACATACAGGGCCTTTCCCTAACCCCCTCTTCCTGTTGAAATACTATACTTTTTCTAAGGCCTTATTTAGATGCCTCTCTACCAACCATTTTCCCTGAGGACAATTAGTCTAGCCTTCCCTGGAGCTCTCACTGAATTTATATTAATATTATAATCTATATTATAATTTACTCACCATAGCGTTAATTGTTGATATGGATTTTTAAAAATATTTTGCTGAATTGCAAGCTACTCACTGAGGTGAGGAACAAGTCTTCTTTAATGCCTTGCATAAATGCAATGCACAGTTATCGATCGCCTAATTGGCAGTCTTCTAGGTTAATAAGTAGTTCTCACCAAAATATTGGAAAATGCCTCACTGATAGGTCTTATACTTTTTCTGGTTGATACAAATTCACTTGGTAGAACTATATCTATAATACCAAAACAAAATACCAAACGTTCTTATATCTTTAAGTAGAAGTTTTCAAAATGAGATTTTAGAGAAAGAGGAACATGAAAGAAGTAAACTTGGGGTATGATTTCTGTAAGGGCTTAGATATTTGCTAAAGTTATTAATACTTTTGGTTAATTCTTCCAGAGTTCATAGCTTAGAACAGACATAATGCCATTTCAGGAAGGCCATAGTCATGGGATAGGTTTTGAGAATGGACTGTGCTAAGCTCTCATTTGTTTTTTGTGTTTTATACTACCTTGTCAACTCTTCGCTATCCAAGCATTGATTATAGACTCAGATGTGGTGAGTCCTTTCAGGAGTCATGGGAAAAGCATCCCATGTGGTCCCGCCCAAAGCTGATGTCAGACTCTTGCCCTAGCTGAGGTTTGTAGTCTTTTTGGCTTCTGCTATGGCTCTTCTAGGAAGTCCCAAGCCCCATGCAGTACATTTGACAGGGAGAGGCTCAGGGGAAACCAACAGCCCCATCCACACTGGGTAAAAATTATCAAGAGAAGGCTTGCATTCCCACCACCTCCACCATGGGCATAGAAAGATATGGGCCTGGAAGGAGCCCCATTCCAGTCTGTCTCTCTGTTCCAGCTCGTCGGTGCAGTAGGCAAAGATATTATACTCACACTAATTAGTCCCAGCAATAGGAAAAGAAAAAGGCTACTTTTGGGTCTTGTTATCTTATGTAGGAGAAGATATCAATTTGTTATACCCTAAAAAGACTCCAAATTAGACATTCCTGACAATAGAGAACGTCTGTCAGATTCATTGTATTCTAATGTATTCCCAAATGTATTCTAATTTGATGAAGCTCTGAAATGTGATTGCACTCTGAAGTCTGTTTGCCCAGGGTCCTGGAATAGTTGTCTGGTGTCTCTGGCAGCCCTGCCGCACATGGCTACTGCCCTTATGCTGCTTAGATGCATATTCTTCCCAGTCCCCCACTGTGCATTTCTATGGCTTGCAGAGTAAGTGTTTCTGAGAAGAACTTTTGTGTTCTTGCACAAGGGACATTTATGAAATAAACATATTTCTGGCCCTATACATTTGTTTTCCAAGGGAGCAAAACCAATCAGTTGAATTAGACACTAAGTTCTGTTCATTTAAAAAAAAAAAAAAAAGGCCTGGTGAGTTATACCAAAAAAAAAAAAAAGCTAGTAGTCAGTGATGCAAATTAAATTTTGGTTCAATATTAGAAAAGGGGAAAAAATAGTTTCTAAACCAGTTGCTTTTTTTTTCCTGGCAGAAAAGCTGTGAGTTTTAAGGTTACATCATCAGAGCCGGCGTGAAACATGCTCTACCTTTCCCTCTTCCCCAGACTGTTGGCAGTTGTAGTAGTGAAACCAAAGGTTATATGGGCATAGGAGTCTGCGTAGCACTCTTTTCTGAAAGGTGTGGGCCCTTTTCTTGGCTTGAGCCACTTTGTGGGAGTGGCTTGAAGACAACCAGCTTCCTCATTCCCTGCGCTGTTCCCACTTGGTGCATAAAAAGAGGACTTCAGCCCTGAGGCGGACCAGGTGGCATCTTTCACAAGTACAGAATTTGTTTTTAGAACTTTTTGTTAAGTTACATCTGCCTTGGAAATGAGTACTCAAAACTTACCAGCCCACAAACGCTCACTATTGGTGAGGCCTGTGTACCTGCAACATGCATGTTTGTTCTCTCAGGCAACAGAAACTCAATGAGAATTGACCACGTGTGAGGCCATTTACCGGGTGCTCCAGAGGCTGTCAGTATAAATGAAATGTAGCTCATTCCCTTAATTTCCTTATAGTAAGGGGTATAAGAACAAATATGGCAAGTTGCAACTTGTGGTCTAATAGAAAAGGCATTTTAATACATGGCATCAGAAGTCCCCTGTTCCTTCACTTATTGGCTGGCAAGCTTGGCTTCAGTTAACCTTTTTGAGCTTCATTTCATCTTCAGTGAAGAGGAATAAATCTGTTTCAGTTTCATGTACTCCAAGTGGCGAGGTAGAATAGAAAGGCCCTACTGTAGTGCTTGCCCATGGTTGATGCTTAGTTAGTGCTCCTTGAGAAAATATGTATTAAGTACTATAAGAGTTCAGGAGAGTGGGAGATCACATTTCCATTTGACTTGGTGGAGAGGGAGCTTTGGAAGATTACGGAAAGACTGGCTTTTCTAGAGATTAAATATGCAATACTGTAACAATAACAGATATGTATTTGTTTAGTACTTTAAAATATTTAAACTGCTTTTTATTTTACCGTCCCAGCTGATCCTCATGATAGTATGTCTATCACGTGTTTTATAATACAGCTTTTTTATTCTATCACTTGGAGTTTTTAAATCCTTCCATGTCTCTTTCACTGCTTCTACTTCATTTTTTCAACCCATTAAATTATGCTAAATTGTGCTTCCTGTGATTATATCTCTAGACCCTTTTGTGGCATTGCCTGTTGGTGGATGACCTACAGATCCCCATTTCTAATCTCAGCGTTTCCCTCTGCTTACAGATCTGCTTTTTTAACCACTGGATGGGCATGTCTATCTGTGTGTTCGGTTGACATTTCAAATTCAAAGGGCCTAAAACCAAACTCATCATTACCCCAATAAGCTAATGTTTCTTCTTTACAGCCTATGTTTATTCATGACACTCTTGTCTTCTTGATGCCCAGGTGGTACATCTTAAAGGCATTGACCATACCTCATGCACCTCTTAGCCAGTCAGTTGTTTTGTACTAAAAACCCACTCTCCACAAGTCTCTGAGCCTTGTCATTCCTATGTCATTAACTAGTTCAGTCTTTCAGTTGCCATGGCTCCTGAGGGGCGCTTAATTTCTAGTTTCTTCCCATTTCTGTTTATCCATGTGGAACTGGCACTGTCTTCTGAAGTAAATTCCAGTCTTATAATGTCCTTGCTCAGAAGATTCAGTGCCTCTCTGTTGCCAAGTGAAGTAAGTGCACAGCTTTCCATCTGGCATTCAGAGTCCATATTACAGGTCCTGCTCACTTTTTCACCCCAGGCTGGACTCTATGTGTATCCTGTTGTCCAGTCAAACTGATAATTTTGTGATTTCCTGAACACACTTTGTGTTTTTTTCACCTCTATACCTTGCTCAGGCTATTCCTTAGACCAGAACAATTTATTTACCTCCCTCTCAGTATCTGTCAAAGTTCTGTCCATGTTCTTGCATTTTCTCAATCACCACCTCCTCCATGGAACTTTTTCTGACCACCACTGCCTGCCTCCACAGTAGGACCACACTTTTCTCCTGTGTATGTGCCTCCTTTGTCATATTGCCTCCCTGGACTCTAAACCCCGTAAGGTTTGGGCTTCTTTTCCATCAGTTGAGGGATGGTGAGCCATAGCCCATCTTTGGCCAAGCTGCCCTCCCCAGGCCCCTGTGCAAGCTCAGCCACAGTCTCCATCAACAGGCCTGGCTGGAGAGGCAGAAAGCTGTGACACTATGTGCATGTTAAGGCAGTGGGTTTTCACTGTCGTTTCTTGTTGCTGTGCTTTGTGGGTAGCCAGGAGGATAGTTTCCTTTATGGTCGCTTGTTTAGGTTTCTGATAGGTGCAACTCTATTTCATAAGCGTGGTTTATCAGCTAAATCCTGGAGATGGAATATGACTTTGATCTCTTGTGACCTATGTGACCTAATGTAGCCCTGTTGGCGTCTCCAGCCTCCCCTCCCCTACCTTTACCCCACTACATGCCTGGCAGCAAACATGGTCTGGTCTCTTGGAACATTTGGATAGCCTGGGATCTACAAGGACTGGGATAAAGTGAAACTTGGATAAAGGACTTAGGGAAAGGGTGTGGGGAACTGAAAATTAAAATAATACTACTTAAAATTATGAGTAAGGATTTTAAGTTCAGATAAATAGGATCAAATACATTTTTTAAAACAATAAGCAATTTCAGTATATTCAATATATTGGTATATGTGATTTTATTTACCACTAAATTTGATAACAGAATGGAAAATTTTCATTTTAGATGCTTAAAAGATTTTTAGAACAATTAGAAAAATTGTATAACTAGCACAGATAAATTTTAAAGAAAAAAATTCTTGCCTTAAAAAAAAAAAAAATCCACATCATTCATCTCAAAAAAGAGACCTTCCAGATCTCTTAGGCTGATTTCGTGTCAGGATTTAAGTAATAGGACTTAATAGTAAACAGGGTTTAATTTAGCCTTACTTGTGTTTACTTGAGTCACTGAGATAATCCTATAATAAATATTATGCTCCTGGAGAGTTTTTTCTTTTCTCCTTTGATAAATATACGGTCCTGAGTCTGCTAAGAGAGCCAGCTATCAGGAGAAGATACGTGTTTGGTTTTGATAGAGAGAGCTGTCTTATCCTCTAGGGACTTGAGATGTTCGTTTTACTAGTCTGGGAGGAGGGCCAAAAGGGTTCTTCGTGACTTAGAATGGAATTCTGAAAAGTAAGTTCAGCAAGTTTTCATTAGTGAGTTTGGCCTTTTGTCTTGCCTAGGCCTCCCAAAAGATCAAGAGCTCAGCCTTTACTTTGAAATATTACAAAAAAGAACCAGAACAGAATTTAGTTGGGGGAGAAAATCAATCAGCCCTAAAATACCATATTTTTGGAAACATTCTGGTGTAGAACTCCCACCTCCCTAGCCACTTAAGTTAGTGATATCTCAGTGTTTTTATCTAGCTTCCTTTTTAGGCAGAAAATACACATTTAGAAAGAAGATGTATATAAATCTGTGATAACTCAAATCTCACTGGTATATGTTTCTTAAACTTGTTTGACCCTTAAGTTCTGTCTTAAATTTATTTTGAGTCTTAGGGAAGTTCTGTGCCTTATTTCTCTTAAATGCTATACTCCTCTCCATAGCATAATAATTAGTGTAAAGCTGTAAGATATACTATATCTTAATTTAAAAAAATCAGGCCTAACACCTTTCTGCAAAACATCTCAAGGGTTTTGTGCAGATTTTTTTTTTCTGCCATGAAGATGAGAAATTCATGATTTCCAGTTTAACACTATTTCTTAACAGCAACGCTCTTCACACCGATCATTACTGTTTTATGCAGTTGCTGTTCATTTATATTTATTCACAAGTAGGGGAACATTCCTCAGTGGAAGGTCTGAGATGCAAAGTGGTAGTTAACAAAAACATTGAGCAAAGAAATCAGAAAGTGGAAGGCAAAATGCCCTCAGGAAGTCTCAGAACTGATGAAAGATATCAACCCTCAGATTGAGAAAGCACAATGAATCTCAAACAGGCCAAATAAAAAGAAATTGACACCTAGACATACCATAATAAACTGTAAAACACCAGAGATTAAAAGTATCCAAAGTTGACACATTGTGTTTAAAGAAATAGCAGATTGATACAGACCTCTTTGAAAATCTAGTGAGAATCATAGACTTCACCCCAGAAAAATATGTAGGGATAAAAAGTTTAAATATAGTTTGGAGAATAGCACACCTTCCCCTAAAGCCAATTCATAAACCTCATTTAAGGATATATGTTCTACATTTCACGTCTGCATTTTTAATGTCTTCCATATTGTCTCAAACTAGAATAGTCACTCTGTCTTCATATCTAATATTTAAAGTGTAAATTATCATGTAACACTTCCTGTCTTCCCATTCCCCAAATCTCCAGTTCTCCCATGTTCTTTATTTTCATTAATGGCTTTACCCTCCTTCTAATGGCCCTAGCCATGAAACCTAGGCACCCTACTTTTGACCTCTTGCTATTGCTTCCCATATCTAATCAAATGCCAGTTAATTTTGCTTGCATGTCATCTCTCATGTTCATCCCCTCACCCTTGCCCCAGCCTGTTTCAAGCCTCTAGGTATCTTATTCTTTGCTAGATTAATCTTAATAAAACAGAACTTGATCCATGTCACTTCCTTGTTTCAACAGCCTTATGCCTTTTTGCAGGACAGACCATGCAGGAAAAACTGCATACAATGTTGTCCTCTTCGAGAAGCCTCAGTGCCCACCACACTCACAGCCTGCTGTGGGCCATGTGTCCCAGATACCAGAGCCATAGGTAGTAGGACCAGGGATAGGTAGTCTTGGGAATTCTTCTTAATTTAGGGGAAGTGTAACTATGTTTAAAATTTTTATTCAGACAGGAGCGGTGGCTCACGCCTGTAATTCCAGCACTTTGGGAGGCCAGGGACAGCAGATCATGAGGTCAAGAGATTGAGACCATCCTGGCCAACATGGTGAAACCCCGTCTCTGCTAAAAATACAGAAATTAGCTGGGCGTGTTGGTGCATGTTTGTAGTCCCAGCTACTCAGAAGGCTGAGGCAGGAGAATTGCTTGGACCTGGGAGGCAGAGGTTTCATTGAGCCGAGATTGCCCCACTGTACTCCAGCCTGGCGACAGAGCGGGACTCCATCTCAAAAAAAAAAAAAAAATCAACACCTAGCGCTTTGTAGCAAGAGAACTCTAGATTATCCAGTTAGCCATATTTCTAGATGTCTTTCTGAATTGTGTTTTGATGATTCCAGTTTTCTACAAGGATTCACTAATTGACTGGGATTGCAGATGTGATCTCAAAGACATTCTAGAGATATTCTAGCTGTGTAGCTGTTGAAACACTTCCCTGTTTTTCTTTACTTCTCATGGTTTTATAACAAACTTCTATCCTTTGAGATAACTTACCTGAGCTACTGACATCTCTCAACAGGACTATTGACTGGTCTCCCTGCATCTCCTTTTTCCCCACTTCAGTCTAATTGCCACATTACAGACAGAGTGACCTTCTTAAAACACAGATCTGAGCTATCATTCTCTTTTAAAAACAGAGTTTATGACTTTTCCTCGTAAATGATCACTCATCAGCTTTATCCAACTCAGTGCTTTTCCTGTATCTCTCAGGCATATTATTTTTTTTTCCTACCTATATGTCTTCGGTCATCAAGTCCTAGCATTTATTTCTTTGTACTGTCTTAAAGTCTGAACTCTTAAGTCTTTAATTCCTCCTATGCTGTTGTTCCAGTGACTTTCCCCTTCAATCCTTTATGTCAAACACTTCATGGAAGTAGAAACCAATGTCTAAAAAAGGTAGCTTCAGGTTATAAAGCAGATGGTTATCAACACTCTGAGACCATTATTCCAATATCTTCCAAGTATAAGGACCTTTTCTTAATGTCAAAACCTTTTATAAGGGGATGGGAGGCAGGCTTGACTACAGAGGCAGCACAAGGCAGTTTTTTTTAGAATGGGGAATTATTCTCTGCTGTCACGGTGAATATACAACTCTGCACATTTGTCAAAACCCATAGAAATGTATATCACAAAGAGTGAATTTTACTATGGGTAAAAAATAAAAAAAAAACATTTCATAGATTTTTAGAGTTAGAAGTAATACTTTTAGCATTTCATATTAATAAATGAATTCAAAATGCCTTTTAAATATACATGTATTTTTTAATCACAACAGTATGAGTATATATTTGAAAGATGAATACATATATGCACATATTATGTATGTGCTGTGCATATGTGAGCATATATACACTTGTGACACGTGTGTATAAATGATATATGTAGTTAACGTATGTGTGTATACATATATGTATGCATTGTCTTAGTTTGGCCTGCCATAACAAAATACCATAGCCTGGATAGCTTAAATGGTAGAATTTTATTTCTCACAATGTGGTTGCTAAAAAGGTCCAGATCAGCTAGGCGTGGTGGCTCACACGTGTAATCCAAGCACTTGGGAGGCCGAAGCAGGCAGATCATGAGGTCAGGAGTTCAAGAAAAGCCTGGCCAACATGGTGAAACCCCATCTCTACTAAAAACAAAAATTAGTCAGGCATGGTGGCACGTGCCTGTAATCCCAGCCACTGGGGAGGCTGAGTCAGGAGAATCGCTTGAAACCCGAAGACGGAGGTTGCAATGAGCCAGGATTGCACTGCACTCCAGCCTGGGCAACGAGAGCGAAACTCTGTCTCAAAAAAAATAAAAATAAAAAAGTTCCAGATCAAGATGCTAGTATATTTATTTGATGTCTGGTGATGACCCTCTTCCTAGCTTGCAAATGGCCACTTTCTTGCTGTATCCTCATACAGTAGAGTGGAAGCCTCACTCATACCTCTTACACTGAAGAAAAATGAGCCTTTCACTCATATCTCTTCTTTTTCCTATAAAAGTACTAATCCCATCATGGGGACTCTACTCTCATGACCTTATCTAAACCTAATTACCTTCCAAAGGCCCCACCTCCTAGTACTATCACATTGGGGGTTAGGACTTCAATATGTGAATTTGGGGGGTGCAAACATTCAGTTCATAACATATACCCATATGTATATGTGTGTAACACACACACACAGCATTTATTCAGTCTTCAAATAATGCTTGGTGTGTAATAGTTCAGTAAACTTGTTCTGGCAACCTTAAAGCCCCAAGATGCCATGAAGCCAACAGATTGGGAACATTTGTTATAAAGGATGTGTAATAAATGGTCATTTTTCTAAGAATTCTATTGTTCATATATTGATATTTGCTTAAGTAAGAGCACACTTTTAACTTTTTTCTTGCTCTAATAGCTAACATACTTATGATGTTAGAAGCAGTTTTTACCCCTATTATAACAGAATGAGAAATTCATGAACATCTCTCCTATTCTGTTGCCTCCCCACCACACATAAACACTTAGGTTTCCTAATTTAGTTCATGGTGAGGATAGAAGAAGGAATCGGCTCTAGAGTATTGAAACCAACACTTTGGTGCCTTCCTCTTATATTAGGACCGTGAACTCTTTAAGCTCATGTTGTTCAGAGCACTGGTTCTTCCACAGTCCCTGGCTCTCAGATTTTCCACAATTTTCTCATATCAGTATGTTTCTGTGTAGACAATGATCAATGAATTGGTCTGTTGTATTAATCAAGTATCATTTACTTAGTTTTCAGGGCAGAATATCGATGTGGATGGGGAGTATGTCAGGTCGGTTTTTAAAATAAAGTTGTTCTGCTTCATCTTTCCTGTAAAAGGTATATGTTATATTATGTCCACAGCATGGTTTCAAAGGGTAATTATTTAGTATCTAAAGTAATGATATGGTTCTTGATTACAAGTTTGGTGTAAGTAGGTAGTGACTAAGGCTCTTAATGTGTAAAATTCATATATAAAGTGGAACTCTTTACACTGTTGTTGTTGGAGGAAAGACCTAACATCAATGTTTTCAGATTTTACTGTGTGAAGTTTTATTAAAGAGCATATAATTTGATGCTGGTATGTCTGATTGGAGTCCCATAATATAAGGACTAATGATCATATTGGAGTTTTTCTAGACTTGTTAAAATTCAGACACGCTGTCTTTCACTAGGAACACTAATGACTTAATTAATGGGGAAGCCTTAAGTTTCAAACAAAACAAATAATGGGTTAACATAATATTGTAAACAGGACCATAACAGGGAATGAACCTCCTGTCTGTGAACATTATCTTTTATAGACAGCTTTAACAAAATAGAGGTCATTTTGGAAAAAGCCTGAAATCTACCTTGGCAAATTTCAGCTGAACCAAACCATTAATTTGAAGAAGTTATACATATCAGTGGAAAATTTACTTTACTGACAACCTTTTTTTTTTTCCTAAATGCAAAGAACTTTCCCTCTCACTTTTTAATCCCTCCCTTCCCTACTCCACCCCAATCTTTAAAAAGTATGATGTCAGATTGAGTTGCTTTGTGCCAAGTTTTTATCCTGGAACAGATTTTTATAGCCATGTTTCTCTGAGAAAAGGAGTTTATGACCAAATGGTGATAACACTTCCATGTTTTCATTTCCTCCTCTGACCTAGTACTTTTTTCCTAACTTTAACTTTGTCAGAGCTTAGCACAACCAATTTAATGTGTTTTAAAGCTAAAGAAAATTATTTTGAGAGCTTTTAAGGATTCATTAACTATAATATCATCATATATTATTCCTTGAAAAAAACAGATTACGGAGCATGATATTTTAAAATTTTTAGATTTTTGTGTTCATTCAGTATGAAAACCCTTCAGAATGTTTGTGTGTAGATAGATATTTTGGTGATTGATCTTTATTATTTCCACTCTGTTAGAGTTGTTCACCAGTGACTGTTCATTTACTTTTTTCAAACTCTTTCTTAAAAGTCTAGATAGATTTGGCCCTGTAATTTAATGTTAAGAGTGAAAATGGTGGCAGCAACTGAAATGGTTGTCAGTAGGGAAACAACCTAATTGTCCGTTGACAGATGAATGGGTAAAGAAATAAATGTATATATCACAATGAACTAGTATTCAGCCTTAATAAAGGAAATGTGGATGAACCTGGAAGACATTATGCTAAGTGAAATAAGCTAGACATAGAAAGAAAAATACTGCACGATCTCACTTATATGTGGAATCTAAACAAAATGTCAAATACATAGAAACAGAGAGTACAACAGTGGTTACCGGGGCAGGGAAGAAGTAGGAAATAGGGAGAAGTAGGTCAGAGAATACAAACTTGCAGTTATACAGGATGAATAAATGTAGAGATGGGATATACAGCATGAGAACTATAGTTCATAATGTTATATTGTGTACTGAAAATTTGCTAAGAGAGTGGATTTTAGGTGCTTTTAGCCACACAAACACAAAAGTAACTGTGGAAGGTGATGAATATATTGTTTTACTATAGTAATCATTTTACGATGTGTATGTTTATCAAAAACATCATGTTGTATACCTTAAATATATACAATTAAAATGAAAAATCTAAACGTCTAAGCCATAGTGACTATTTCTATAGGAAAATCTATGTATGTGGATGTGGGTACGGATGCTGGATACTACTAATGGCTAATACCAATGAACACTCATGTCACATGTGTTAAGCGCACTATTCCTGGTTGCTCATTCAGTTCTCTCAACAACCCTGTGAGGTCGTTTGCCACTATTGCCCCCATTTTATAGATGACAAAACAGTCATAAATTTGCCTGAGTCACATATCTAGCAAGTGGTGGTACCACCATTTGAATCTAAGCAGTTTGACTCTGACAGAATTAACGGTAGAGGTCAAAGGGAAGACCTATTGATAATGTTTTAATTGGGGGAAAGGGGGGTGAATCTAGGCATTTTAATGAGAAAATTAGAATTACTTGTTTTAAAAACTTGTTTAATTAGTATTACTTGTTTTAAAAAATTAAAGTGATTAGCTTGGAAGAAATTTACTAGATATTTACAAAGTTATTAATGACATATGCTCTTTTCGATGGAACCTCCATTCTACATTCCAGTGGAATGAATGTTATTGTTTGCAGTACTGCTGAACATTTGGTAGTTGTCTGAAGTACTATGCTGTAATCTGCCTTATCTACCACATGGGTTCTCAACTTCAGCACTATTGACTATTTTGGACTAGATAATTCTTCTTTGTTGAGGGGCTCTCCTATTCACTGAGGGATGTTTAGCAGCATCTCTGGCCTCTACACACTATCTTGGTTAGAATTCTTGTCCACTTCCCACCCTCATCATACTTTAAAGTTTTTTCATGTGCATATTCAGCATTTTCTGCATTAGATCATTTATGTCCCTGATAGAAGATCGAAATTGCCAATTCTTAGTCTCATTTCATTTAAAAATACAAATTATAAACCTAAAATAATTGGTACAGGATTCATATCCAAAATAAAGAACTCTTTAAAATTAAGAAAATGGCAAAGAATCTGATAGAAAATGAGCAAAAAACCATGAACATGTTTCACAGACAAGGAAATATGAGTGGCGAATAAAGTATGAAAAGATGTATCATCAGTGAGGCCACCATAAAATGCTGAGTGGCTGGAACTATTGAGTGACTCTGGATGTTGCTCAGTCTCTTGGATCTTAAGGCCAAACTGGGCTTTTGTTCAGAACTGGAGGCCTAGGGGGTCTTCAGCCTCCTAGTGAATCCGTTCTAATCCTGACTTGGATCTTAATCTGTAAAACTCTCATGTATAACATTTTCAGCTATTTCTAGGAATTTAAAAAAAAAAAAAAAACTAACATGGGACTTTTCAGTTCAGTTCAGATTTAAAGGTGTTCAGGGCCCCTGAAGGGAGTACTGGAATTAAGGAAGTTTTCTGAATACAGGAGATGGTCCTAAACCTGAAATTAGACTAGGAGCAGAACAGAGTAGGGCCTGGAGGATCTGCCTGTCCCCAACCTAAAATTCAGTAGCCTTTCTGGAGATCTGTCATGATGGATTTTTGCACTTAATGACTGCCCTCTATATAATCACTAACTACTGGCATGTAAGTCAGAAAATCTAGGTTAGTTGCAGAGTGAAAAGGAGGCCTGCGTAGTTCCTGACTTTGGGCCACAAGGTTCTGAACTCTAAGGTTACAGTAGGCGCCATGATAGGTTTACTCTCCCAAGCCCAAGAATGGAGCCTCTGTTCATACTGTGCTGTCCTGTCTTAGAAAGTCAAGTTGCTTCCTTCTTCATTTTGACAACTCATTTTTAACGTTCTCTTACATCGTTTGCTTAAGTTCACATCTTTGTGATAGAACTCCCCCCCAACTTTATTTTTTGTTTTAAAGAAGAAAGGACAAGTAACAAGAAATACATTTAAAATTTTATAATTTTTCCGTTTAGAAAATTCTTTCAATAATAGGACACATGTCTCAACGTGGATGTTATACTCATTTTGTTTTGTGATTTGGTCCAGTGCAGTCTAGGACATTTGGCATCCATGGTTCTTGCCTGCTGGATGAATGACCCCTCAGGGATTGAGACTGCTTAATATACCTCCTTACATTTCATACACCCCCTAATGGGGTATTATCACCCCAATTGAAAAAGAAGGTAGCACCTTCTTTCGCTTTGAGTTCCAGACTGTAAACTGAACACCTTGTTCAAGGTTGAAAATCTTATTTCTGTTCTTTGAAGAGATTCTAAGAATACCAGAAATATTTTACTCTTATTCTGTGGTTGTCTGGCCCATTACTTTCAGATCAAGATCTCATCTCTTGGAATACTGGGTACTGCAGAAACAGTATTGCGTCGCTCAGCCTGGCACACTTGAGGTTTGGCTCTTCCGTTCCCTGGTCCCTTCCCTGATACAATGCCCTTTGAATGGGCTCCACAGAGGCATGTGCTTTGGTGCCACAATAAGGTTACCAGGACTGTTTATTAAGCGTACTTATTTTTTCAAGTGCGGGCAGCCCCCCACTAATAAGTTACATTCCAAATTGTGTGTGTAGGATGGTTATTTGGACTCCGGAACGTGTTTTGCCATGGAAACCATTTAGTACATAGTTGGGTTACCAAGGAAACTGGAAGTACTGAAGGAGTCCATCAAGCCATAGTGCCTGCCACATGCATAACCACATTTTGGGGAACAGAACCAAACCCTTTTTCATTCTTTTTTGTAGCTGTCAGTTGGGCCGCTTGCCTTGTTGGAGGATGGGCCAGGAGCTAGTGGTGATCCAGCCACAGCAGATTGGACCTGCTCAGTTCACCCAGTATATATACCAGGAGGCCCAAAAAGTTCACCCAGTATATATACCAGCAGGCCCAGAAAGTCAAGTGAGATCTTCTCTCTGTAACATAGACGTGGTGGGCAAACAACAGCTGCGCGGTCACTCACTTCTGGATTATTACCTGGAACAGCACTAAGCAATTTTCCCTCCTGGCTTATGATCACAGTCCACATCCCAGAGCCAGGAGAGCTGGAGCCAGAGTGAGCACAGTGCACACGAAGCGCTTGCTTTTGTTCCTCGTGTTTTCAAATGTCATTGCAATAAATGATCATCTAAGTAGTCTGGACCCAGTGTCATGCAGGAAAAGCCGACCAGCCCAAAGTGGGTGTGGGGCCTGTCCACAAAAGTTTATGGTCCCATGATTTAAGTTCTTTATTAATAACAAGGTATTTTCCTGTTATATAATGTCACTCATCACAGTTAAGAGAGAATGCTAAGCCCATTGTACTGTTCCAAAGACAAGGAATGGAAATGGTAATGGCAATTATTATTGTAGTATTTTGATTGTATTTTTTAAATATAATCTTATTCTTTTAATTTCTTTAATTTTGACCCTTTTAAGGGAATTAAGAGGCCATAAGGCAGTGTTCTAATCAGATTTGTGGGTAAGATGGTTATTGATAGTAGTTAATGATGGATGAAGGGCACCGAGGATCTTTAATGATGCTTATGATTTTTGATTTTCCTCTGTAGGTTCTAAAGTAAATATATATGAGGTCTTGTGCCTGTTTATAACCAGCACTGCCCTGTTCCCTTGGTATAATGGATTGTATTCTACACACTGAATGCTGGGTATGAAGACTCAGCTCCTCGGTGTTACTTCCTTGGAACCTTGACTTGGCGTCCTAATCAGAGTGATGGCTTTCATTGTCCCGTCGTGTCATCACCCTTTGGGACTTCCTTAGTTTAGTCTTTTATTTCCTATCTTTATGTTTGCATAATCACAGCGATCTAACTTTACATTTATACTGTGCTTTCTACTTTACAAGGCACATTATCTTTGTCAGCTAGATAGGGCAGGCATTGTCATCTCAGTTTACCAGTTAAAGTGAATACTCAGACATCTTAAAGGACTTGACAAACTCTCACATCCACTTCCAGCAGATCAGGAGGTAGAACACAGGGTTTCCAGGGCCCAGTTTTCCTATGCTGTTTCCACCGTATCACTTCCGTCCGGTTGCCACTTCCTTTAGCTCTGCTTATTCTTTGACAGGTGGTTGTTAGCTGTCTTTGGATTTTTACTCAGTGCTGAACTTCTCTACTAGGGAAGTAGCCGTCCCTCTCTGGCTGCTTTAGTCAGTGTACCTGGCACTTTGGCCCTAGCATGTACCTCTCACTTCAGCAAATTGGCATCTTGGGACAAGCTCCTGCCGTAGTGTATTTCTTTGTGAATTGGTACCTTTGCATATTTTATAAAGTGAATTAATGCCCCTAGGTATTCATCTTGGTGGCTAATAATCATATTTTATTTTATATAGTATCTTTTCTTCATAAGTATATATTATCTTCCATTATATAGGAGAGGCTAACTGGTTAAATTACTTGTCTCAAATCTTAACTATAACAGCAGAAGAAGGGAGAAGGAGAATAATTTCTTTGAGGAGCTTATGTGAACCAGACACCGTACTAGATGCTTTACATATGGAATCTCATTTCATCCTTACCAAGACACTGTGGAGTAGGTGATGTTTTACATTTTAGAAGTAACGGAACTCTAGTTCAGACAAGCTTAGTCTGTCTGTAGTTTGCACAAACTACCCTGCAAGTGAAAAGTAGAGGGAATATTACAATCTAGCCTTCTCTGATTCCAAGTCTCACGTTCTGTCTGCTGTCCCACATGGCTTCCTCTTGCCCTTTGCAGGGTATCTTACAGTAACAAAGAAAAAAATGCCTTGGGTACCTGGTGATACAGTGGGGAGGGGGAAAGTTGGAGTACTGCCATCTCCTTTTCCTGACAACAGCCAGAAAGGAGAGAATTTACTCCCATGTCTTTCTTCTAAAGATCATGGAATGGTTGACACATGTTCTGATAGAAGTTTGAACTTGTAACTAAGTGGAACTAGGATAAACTAAATGGGGCATTCTGTAAGTATTTTAGTGGCTCTTGAAGGAGGACCAGTTCATAGACATCAACCTCTCCCAAGCAGTTAGAAAGCTGCTTGGGAAGAGCTGTGCTTCTTTCTTGGAAAGACAGTGAGAGCAGGGAAGAGCACCAGCCAGTGAAGTCAGGAGTTCTGTGTTCTGGCCCTGGTTTCTCCTTCTCACTCTAGCCAAGTGACCGGAGGCTGGTAAGTCATCTCCTTTCATTGGGTTCCTCCACTTGTAAAACATGAGAAGTGAACTGGATGACCCTCCCAGCAACTGCAGTTTCATTCCCTATCTTTAAAGAAATGTATTTATTAAAAAAATTTTAAAAAACACACAATGTGAGAATGATGAAAAGCTTCTCACTACTCAATGTCCTTGCCAATGATAGTTTGATAGGGAACCTAGAGTAATAGCTCCCTCAGCTCTGACTCTTAAGGAAATTAAGAGGTCAGAAGGCGGTGTTCTAATCAGATTTGTGGGTAAGATGGTTATCGATAGTAGTTAATGATGGGTGAAGTGCACTGAGGATCTTTAATGATACTTATGATTTTTGACTTTACTCTGTAGATTCTAAAGTAAACATATATGAGGTTTTTAATTTCTCAGACACTACACATGCAGCTCTCTTTGCTGACTCAAGATGACTTGTACTACCTGCTTTATACCTACACGCTCCAGCCAGACCAGCTCCTCTTGAGCCGCTGAGTACCCAGGAAAAAAGAACAAACGAGGCTGGGTGCGGTGGCTTATGCGGGTAATCCCAGCACTTTGGGAGGCTGAGACAGGTGGATCACCTGAGGTCAGGAGTTCAAGAGCAGCCTGACCAACATGATGAAACCCTGTCTCTACTAAAAAACACAAAAAACTGGCTGGGTATGGTGGCAGGCACCTGTAATCCCAGCTGCTCAGAAGGCTAACGCCGGAGAATCGCTTGAGATCAACCAGGAGGCAGAGGTTGCAGTGAGCTGAGATCACACCATTGCACTCCAGCCTGGGTGACAAGAGCAAAACTCCATCTTAAAAAAAAGAAAAGGAAAAAGGCATCCTTTCCTCTCTACAGCTAAATTTTTCTGCAATAATTCTTCAGTAGTGAGTTAAAACTAATTAATAATACTTATAAACATGAGAATAACTATAAATTAGACCAAGATAGTTAGAAATAGTTTGATAATATTTGATCCCTTTCTTAAAATTAAAATTTTTATTATTTGCTACTTATTTATCTCTGGGTTGGGGAGGGATAATACTGGGAGAAATGCCTGATGTAGGCGGTGGGGGGATGGAGACAGCAAACCACCATGGCATGTGTGTACCTGTGCAACAGTCCTGCAGGATGTCAGGATGTGCACATATACCCCAGAGCTTAAAGTACAATAAAAAAAAAAAAAAAAAAAAAAAAAAAAAAAAAAAAAAAAAAAAATAAATTTAAAAGTCAAAAAAAAAAAAAGAAAGAAAAGAAAATTCAGTTCAAATCTTTTCTTGAGAAGGAGAGTTTCCAGGTCTTTCTTGAGACAACAGACCCCTTTTGGTATCTGTTGTCTTTGCCTTCACACACAGATTTTCCCCACTTTTCGTGAGCATTGACACCTCACCAGAGGGTGGGCAGGTTTGCATGGGGTGATGACTGAATCATTTACATGGCACTATGAATAAGCGATAAACCTAGTCTTGCCGGGGGCTGTTTTTATTTCAAAGAATGATTTAAATCTGTCATGTTAGAATATGTAAGGATAAACTCTGCATGGGGATGCTTTCCTGAGGCCTTTAAGCTGTAACAGTCTGTCTATAGCACCACTTCTCTGTTCTCCAAAGAGCCACATCTGAAATTTAGCAATCCATCTCTTCACGGTTTCAAACTCTTGCCTTAAACAGTTGAGAGTGAAGAGCCATGTGCCTCTTAAGAGCTTTGACCACAGTCCCTCTGCCCTGGGCCTCCCAGAATTTCCACACTAGATGCAACAGGACTGTAGAGTTTTCAGGGCCACTGCTACCTCTGGCAGCTTCTCAGCTCTTGCTGGTGGCCTCAATACCAGCTTTGGTTTCTCTCTAGGCCAACCCTTTCCCAGGGATGAGTTCCTTCAACTTCAAGGGATCTTTCTCCTCCTCCAAGTCTAGCCTCAGCCTTTTTTGGGTTTGGCACAGGGAGGGGAAATTGCAGGAGCTGATGATGGGAAGCAGGAGCTGGGATTCTTCACAGGTTTACTGTGAAGGTGTCTGGGGTCAGGAAAGGGCACAGGAGATGAACTGGAGAGCGACCCGGATGAATGAAGCTGCTTACCCACTCTGAAATCATGCTACTATACCAACAGAAATACTGGTATTTTGGTTTATAAAAATAGGACAATACCTGAATACCAAAGCCAATATTGTAGTCACTAGTAAATTTATCTTGCTGAGTTAAGGAAGGGAAGGCTTCACAGAAGAGATGTGATTTGAACTGAATCTTAAAGGATGGTCATCATCTGCTAGGCATTGAGCCCTAAGTACAGATCCCATTCATTTGGCTGGTGATTATACTAGGGGTTTTATATAAAGTTTATATACTATTTCTTGCCAATGGTTCAGTCATTCATTTAGTTGGGGGCTGGGAGGTAGGCAGATGATTCTTCTGTTGTTCTGCAAAGCCATCGTCTTCATTCAGCTATGTCTCTCGTATCCCTATTTGTCTTTGTAATAAAACCCTGTGGTAATCACTTGAGCAGTTTTGTGTGTTATTCTTGATGAGTAACACTTTGATACATTAACACCTCATAGCATTTCACTTGGAGTTGTTTTTTTTCTTCCCCATGACTTTAGCGTTTAAGAATGCAAAGACATATTAGGATTTCGGATCCTGTTCCTTGAATATTCCTCCTTACAGAGACTTATTCATAAATGACTTACTTTTGCTTATATATTTTACTTAATAGGCATTAAATTGGCCCATTGTTTGCCACATCTGTTTTCTAAGCTGCTAGTTGGTGTATTTGAAAATACAAAATGTATAACAACCACTTTTGCTATCTAAAGTCTTTTCTTCTTCCTTATTTTGTTCATATATATATAGATTTCTTGAACATTGCATTTTTGAAACATTTTCTCAATTCAACTTGTCTTTGGTCAAAACTTTGGAATTAGTGGTCTAAATCTTAGCCTCTTAAATTGCTGTTTAATAGAAACTGTGGTACATTACACTTGGTATTGCTGTCTTTGAGACCTCTAAATCTTTGTTGAATGTGTCAAATCAGAATTTTGCTATTTTATTAGCTGGCTTTCTGGAACCCCAAAGCAGTGCTTCTCAAGAATGTTGTCAGTGGACCACCTGCATTGGCCTTGGGAACTTGTTAACAGGGTAGGCTCCTTGAACCCATGCCAGACCTACCAAATCAGAATTTTAGGGGCTCAGAAATCTGCATTTTCACCAGCTTCATAGGTAGTTGAACACACACTAAACTTTAAGAAGGTTTGTCTTGAAGTTAACTAAGTACTTATTTATTTAGGAGTTACTACCTAATTTTCTCCAGGATATGCACGATTGAATTTTTGGCCTTTGTGCAGTCTATCTTTGATTTGAATTCTGTAAATAATACCCTTAGGGGAAAGAGTAGGGTCACATTTTTCTTAGTATTTAGCAGAGTTGCAAAGAAAGTTAGACTCCAGCAATATTAGCAAAGCCCAAGTCACTGTGCCTGCTTCTGCCTATTCTATGTGGCTCTTTGGAGTTACACAAGGACAACAGGCTGACATGTAATGCTTGGAAATCACCTTCCTGGGTCATAGATCACTACCGAGTACATTAGACATTAGCATATAGCTCACCTAAGCTCTGGAGCCTTATAATAATAGTAATTAACATAATGATACTTTCTGCTTCTCAAGTGTCTTAAAACTGAAGACCTTAAAGTGCCAGATTAAACAAAGTAGGCAACACCTTGGCAAGAGAGGTCAGTGTTAAGTTCTTCATTTTATGAATTCAAAACCTGAAGCTGAAGATGGAAGTTTAGCTTAGACACTTCTTTTGGATAATGACACATTCAATTTGGAGAAACACGAATATTTCAAAGGAAACATTTATGATGTTAGGGGAACAGGGGAGTGGTAGTGGTAAGGTGGTTGCTATTTTGGCATTGCAGGTATATCCTGAGTGAAAACAGCCGTATTTGGTTACTTTAATTAATACCTTTAATAAGTAGAGGTGTTTAGCTGGAAAATATCATAATTCTTACATTTCTGTATATGAAATCTTATATTCCCTCTGGCACCTTCATTTGCCTTTCCTTTCCCTTCTTTACATATTTTTTAAATCATTCAGAGACTCAGAGAATGTTCAAAACAACAGCAAACTTCTAGGTAGAAGAGGCCTTAAAAATCATATAGTCAGGCCCTTTTGTTTTACAGGACAAGATACTTGAGAATAGAAAAGGTTAAGTAAAAGATTTGCCCAAAATGGCTCAGAAAATGTGGGTATGGGAGATATGCCAACAGTGGAACTATTAACGGAGTTCTTATATTTGTGTTCTTTCTGTCTTTTCTTAAACAAGTATATATTATACGAATACACTTTATAGTTGAGAATCAGTCGAAGTCTTTCACAGACCCTGTTTTAGTTATCAACATTTTTCCTTACTTTTCTTTCTTTTATATTAGTTTTTCAAATTAAACTTTCAACCCTACAGTATTTCCATGCTATTCCTACCTTTTAAATTTTCTTTCATTTGCTTTATCTGTGTTCTTCCCGTATCTCTCTTCTGTCTCTTTTGCTTCTGTAAACTAATACCTTTGCAACCTGAGTACCTTAACATTATAGAAAAATAAAATTGAAGTTTTTAAAAATCTGGAAGGTCAACATCTTAGAAAAGGCAGGCTAAATTAAAAGATAAAGAAATAAGTACTTGGAGACTTCTGGAATATTTGAGTTCTTTTAAAAAACTACTGAAACAGCTGTAGAAGTAGATAGTTATTTATTATCACAATCTTTACCCTCCGTTTGCTCAGCTGCAAGTATATGTTTAACTAGCACAACTCAAATGGATGATTTATGGTGGCTTTTGGCTTACAAATAAAATGAAGAACAGTTCTTAAGGTACCAGATTAAGAATTTGCAAAGAAAAAGATAGGAAATTTATTCATTTATTCAATAAATAATTGATCGATAGGGGTCGTCTCTTTGTGGAATGCACTGTATTTTAATGCAAGCAGATGAGAGTCCTGATGATTTATGCATACTGTTCCTCATCTTCATACTAAGATGACTGAGCTAAAAGTGCTGAGGTGATAAATGTAAAAGTGCTTAGGAAAAATGGAAAAGGCTATACAAAAGCCTTGTGTTAATGATTTCTTATTCAGAACAGCTCAGTTCTATAAATATTTGTTGGGAATCTAAAAACAAATATTTGTGTGCTGAGGTCCAGGTGCCAGAGATAACGAGCTATAAGGAGCAAAGTAGAGACAATGAGAAAAAACAGAATTTTCTTTCCTTCGGGGAAGAAAAGTAGGATGGAAACCCTATGCCGCACAGTTCCCCATACCAGCCACCAGATGGGGCTGTCAGGAACAGGCAGCTCAGTTGCTGTTTCAGAGGGCTTCCTTTTGGATTGCAGGAGGTGGAAGTTAGTAGGAAGTGTGAAATTAGTTATTGCATATATGGATAATTTATAACATGAGATACCTACATTTTAGGAAAAATATTTACCTCTATTCTCTAGATCACCTCCTCTGTCTGAGGAAAAACAGAGTAACTTGATTAGATTTGTTAATAAAATAATGCTTGTTATTAGTAATGCTTTTTTTTCCCAATGCTTGCAAATTTATTTTTGGGGTGAGAACAGTTATATTTTTCTGAGTATGTGTGCCCAGAGTTAAGAGTGTTAGTGTGAGGAAGGTTATTTTGTTTTTCTCTGCTTGTAATCTTATCTTTCTAGTTAATTTCCCCTCCTCCTACAAGATTCATGGCAAATGTCACCTCCTCTCTGAAACATTTTTTGGCTGTTAATAATGCCCCTTTTTGTATTTCTACATGGCTGTCTGTGCTCAATAATAATTGTTATGATACTGAATTTTCTACCAGGCAGTTAATCATGCCTGTTTTTGTATTCCTACATGGCGGTCTGTGCTCAATAATAATTGTTATGATACTGAATTTAAATTAATTTTTCTGCCTTTCTCTGCTACTAATAGGGAGATTCTTGAGACCATGTACTATTTATATGTTATTTGTATTTCTATACCCACTGCTGACTACAAAGCCTGGCAGGTATTAGTCACAGAATAAACAAGTTATAAATACTTGTAAATTATAGTTTTTCAAAGTCTATTTAAAGAATACTAAATTATTAATAGTTCCTGAGCAGTTGTCCCCATCATTATAAATAAGCTATCAGGAGTTATCCTACAAAATAATTGATTTCAGAAGACTTTTAGAAAGGAATATTTACCTTAAGGGAGAAAAGATTATAGGATTAATTGCAAAGACCGTAAAAGGCTTATTTTATCTTACAATAGGGTCTACTCTCAATGAAGCAGATGTATGGAATTTTAAGACTTATTTGGAATTTTAATTTTGTGACTTATTTACATTTTTTAATTGGTTGAATTGAAAAAAAATTGCCTTTTTCCTTAAATAGTCTAGGGACATCTTTGAGCAGAAGGCCAAGTTTGATTCTATATTAGAAATTTTTAAATGGAACTTAATGGGAATATATGATTCACCATTCAATTTTATTGATAGAAGTCTGTTTCATAGCCAACTTTTCTGTAAAGTGAACTACATATTTCTCTTTAGAAAACAAATGTATTGGTCTATAATTTTTAGACTTCTGTGAGAATGAAAGTAGGATGCTCTTTTATTTACAGAAAACTGTAAGGTTTTTTTCCTTATGAAAATAATATCCCACTATTTCCCTGTGTGTGGAAAATTTCTTTGTCTCTGATCTTGACTAGGAAAGTGTTTCCTGGGCAACTTAGAAAACCAAAGAAGAGTATTTCACTTTGGGAGGCCTAGGTGGGTGGATCATAAGGTCAGGAGATCGAGACAATCCTGGCTAACATGGTGAAACCCACCTCTCCTAAAAATGCAAAACATTAGCCAGGCGTGGTGGCATGCACCTGTAATCCCAGCTACTTGGGAGGCTGAGGCAGGAGAATCACTTGACCCCAGGAGGCGGAGGTTGCATTGAGCCGAGATTGAGCCTTGCACTCCAGCCTGGGCAACAGAGTGAGACTCTGTCTCAAAAAAAGAGAAAAGATTTCATTATCTTCAGCAAATAAGTGCCTACTATAGGAAGATCAGATTACTAGCCCTGGAAAAACCCCACTTATCCAAAGGTGAGACTCCTAGCAACACCCTGGAAAAGGGCCTTGATCCCTGGACTGAAAGAAAGGGAGTCTGAAGAGCCAAAGACCCCATTTTTTAAAATGCAGTCAGCCATTTTGTTTTATACTGCCCTGGCAAACCTAGCTTATTTTTACACCCACGGCATATATGAAACAACAGATTTAAGGCAGGCAGTCTGCTGTGGATAAACAGGCTTTGATAGCAGCAAAAATAGACAGCTACGACAAAGTCAAATAGAAAATATATTAACTGATAATCCCAATGATGGCCACATATCATCAATCAAGTTTGGACCCAAATGTATTAATCTTGTTCAGCAAGTTATTATTATTTTGAGACAGAGTTTCTCTGGAGTGCAGTGGCACAATCTCAGCTCACTGCAACCTCCGACTCCCTGGTTCAAGCAGTTCTCCTGCCTCAGCCTCCCGAGTAGCTGGGATTACAGGCAAACCCCACCACACCCAGCTAATTTTTGTATTTTTAGTAGAGGCAGGGTTTCATCATGTTGGCTGGGATGGTCTCGATCTCCTGACCTTGTGATCCGCCGGCTTTGGCCTCCCAAAGTCCTGGGATTACAGGCGTGAGCCACTGTGCTTGGCCAGCAAATTATTTAAGGACCTGATCTGTGGGGTCAGGCAGGCCTGGGTTCATTCTTTATTTATTTATTCTTTTTTTTTGAGACAGAGTTTCGCTCTTGTTACCCAGGCTGGAGTGCAATGGCGCGATCTTGGCTCGCCGCAACCTCCGCCTCCTGGGTTGAAGCAATTCTCCTGCCTTAGCCTCCCAAGTAGCTGGGACTACAGGCATGCGCCACCATGCCCAGCTAATTTTTTATTTTTTTATTTTTTTATTTTTAGTAGAGACGGGGTTTCACCATGTTGACCAGTATGGTCTCCATCTCTTGACCTCGTGATCCACCCGCCTCCACCTCCCAAAGTGCTGGGATTATAGGCGTGAGCCACCGCGCCCAGCCGGCCTGGGTTCTAATCTCTGATATCTCACCTACTAATGATATAATCATAAGTAATTATCCAACCATTCAAGCTGAGCTTTTCTTCTGTGTGTCAGAAATAACATGACAACTATTTAAAAAACAAACTGGAACGATATGATATCGATCACAAGTGTAATCAAAAGTTAACAGCATTTCTATTTAAATTGATCAGAACACTTAAAATCCCAATAGGTAAAAGAGCAATGTCATTCAGTTTACAGAGGAAGAAATAAAACAACTAATGAACATAGAACAATGTTCACACTTACCTAATGATCAAAAAATTTAAAAATAAAAACAACAAAATAGTTACATCAGGTTTAAATCAGCAAAATAGTAAAGCTATACCAATAAACTCTAAATGAAGAAGCTCACATAGGGAGAAAAGGCAGATTCCAAAGGAAAAACAAAAATGACCACTTGAATAACTTCATCAACACAAGAAAGTTAAAAAGTACTGAAATACACATCAGTGTAGTAATCAGGTGGCTGCTCAGTTTATGCCTCATGGCGGCCCTAAAACTACTAGCGGGATAAATGGCTTCCAAGTGGGACTATCTGCCACCATTCTAGATCTTGGGGCCAGTATGAGCTCCTTGGAATGCTCATCTGTTAGGACTGGCAATATCCATGCTTGAATTTGTATTCTCCATTTCTTGGATGATTCTGCTCTTTGTCTCTTTCATTGTTTGGAAGTCCAATTCTTTCTTTCATCATTATAATAAGGTCACGTAATATAGTTTGAGACTTCTACTATACTTATTGATCTTACTTGCCTAATACAGCTTTTGCCTGCATTATTGTTTTTTATTGCATGATTTACACTTGAATTTTTATGTAGCAATTGTGGGAGGTTTTCTAAATTGAAAAGAGATTTGAAATTGGCAGAGTAGGACATTTTTTTTTCATTCTCATTAATGCCTTTGTCCTTTTTCTCTCCGTCTGAAGTTATCACTGGTGGTTTAAGCTGTCTGGCGTTGATTCTGCTTTAGTGCATGTCTGGAAATTTTACTGGTATGGAAAGCATTTTTTGGAACTTTAATATCATCAAGTTCTCTTTCACTTAAATGGCTAAAGGATAAATCATCTTATCTCAAATTCCTGCATTCTGAGGGAATCCATTTATTTCAATTTCAGGAGTTTCTGTTTGTTTCTAAAGAACTAATGTAATATGTCATTATTCATTCATTCAACCAACATTTATTTGAGTGCCTATCACACGTCAGACACAGGACTGACACTTTTTGAGTCAGGGTAGGAGGTTATGGAATAAGGTTGAAGATGTCCAACATTCAAAAAGAGTAGAGTGTACTGATAGAGTCAGGCACAGAAGTAACTAACTCGGAGTGTGATGAATTCTGTAATAGAGGTGTGCACATAGAACCATAGGAGCCCAGCAGAAAGAGCTGTGAGCTCTGTCTGCTGTGAAGGAAGAATAAAAGTTTTCTAGGAGATAAAGGTTGGGCATTCCAGACAGAGGGACATGTGAACTAGGCATGCAAGAGTGTGCTTAGCATTTTTAGGGCACTGTGAGTAGACCAATATGGATGTTTAAAAAATTGCTAGAATTGGCCAGGAGTGGTGGCTGACACTTGCAATTCCAGCACTTTGGGAGGCCGAGGTGGGCGTATCACCTGAGATCAGGAGTTCGAGACCAGCCTGTCAATGTAGCAAAACCCCACCTCTACTAAAAATACAAAAATTAGCTGGGTGTGGTGGCACGCACCTTTAATCCCAGCTACTCAAGAGGCTGAGGCAGGAGAATTGCTTGAACTCAGGAGGCAGAGGTTGCAGTGAGCCAAGATCGCACCACTGCACGCCAGCCTGGGTGACAGAGCGAAACACCATCTCAAAAAAAAAAAAAAAAAAAAAATTGCCAGAATTTAGTTAGGTAAAAGGCAATAATCTAGAAAGGTTTCACATCCTCAAAGAAACCCAGAAAATGATTGGGTGTTTGTTTGTTTGAAGAAACAGAGTCTCACTCTGTCACTCAGTCTAGAGGGCAGTGGGCCAATCATAGCTCACTGAAACCACAAACTCCTGGGCTCAAGTGATCCTCCTGCCTCAGCCTTCCAAGTAGCTGGGACTACAGGCATGCATCACCGTGGCATGGCTAAGTATTTTTATTTTTACAGAGATGAGGCCTCACTATGTTGCTCAGGCTAGTCTTGAACTCCTGGCCTCAGAGGATCCTCCCACCTCAGCCTCCCAGAAATCTGGGATTCCAGGCATGGGCCACTGTGCCTGGCCATGATTGATATTTAGTATGTTCTGTTTAGCTGGGCCTGTGCATGGAACTTAGCATATGATTATGTGATAGCTAATCTCCCTTGGATCCCTCAGACACCTATCCAGGTATATAATTTCTCTTATCATACATTGTGTTGAGAACATTTTCTTCTCTTCAGTCAGCCACAGCGTTAGGCTGCAGAGGCAGTAATTTAAGGGAGCCTCCAGAAGTGCACGTATGCACAATCACCACCCACACATTCACATACTTATGCAGTGTACACGATTACACAAATATGCCTTTTTTTATATTATCTTTCATTATTCCTAATAAAAAGTTGAACCCATGAGTGGTACTTTCTAAATATTTGTACTTTCTAAATATTTGCTGGGGTTTTTTTTTTTTTTTTTTCCAGCATTAGCATCTAGCATGTGCAAATACTGCATACACATGGATCTAGAAAACTGAATTAAATGAACATGGAAAGGAACATATAAATCTTTTAAAAAATAAATAAAAGAGTAGGTAGGTGGGATGAAATAGTGAGTGTGGGCAATGAGCAAAGGATGCAGTGTGGTAGATGGTGGATGCATGGGAGAGTTTGGAAAGTACAGAAATGTGTACTCTGCATAAGAGTTGTCAGAAAGTACATGAAAGATTTCTACTGTTTATTCTTTTAAAAAATATTTGGCATCATGTAGTCAAATTTTCTGGAGACTACTGCAGAGTTAAACTAGGAGGTGAGGTTCTCTGTGAATTTATTAATGATTAATCATGATGTTCCCAGGTTTCCCAATTGTGCAGAGCCAGCTTTCCAACAGATTTCCCTTTACAGGAAAGATGCATAACTGGGAAATTGCATAAACCAGCCAGACGTCTTCAGGGAATTATGGGTAGGCAGTTTTCTTTTTAAGTGGCTTATAAAGCATTTGAAGAATGCCATTGTGCAGCAGAGAGCACATGCCCAACCATTGCCTTTCTTTGGGAAGTTGGCACATTCTCATTTCGAGTCGCCTATACCTCAGGGCTTCACTGTGGCTCCTGGGATTCCTGGGGTGCTCCAGGACTCTAGGTGCTGGGGTCGACCAGTGATTCACTCAGAATTTGAACCCATTTCCAGTCAAATGACTCCAGGACCTGGGAGTGGGGATGGAACTAAGAATTGTGTTGGGAGTAGGTAGAATGTAGAAATTAGAGATAGGCCTTCAAGGAAATTCCAATTTGCTCTCCCATTTTCAGAGTCTCTGGTTTGGCTGAAACTCTCAAAGTGTCTCAAAGACCCTTCTTCATTTTTTTCTGAAACTGCTTAGAACCCAGACTCTTCCACTTCCCAAGCAAGGGTTAGCCAGAGCTGTCTAGCAGACCTGTCCAGCATCTTACCCCGAAATCCCTTGGGCAGTGCTGAGGCCCTGCATTCCTAGTACAAAAGGGAGCACAAGTGTGTGGGTGTGTCCTTTTTTGGCACTTGTTGCCCTCCACTTTGCTCTTTTGCGGTCAAAAAGTTTTGCACAGCAGTTACTTAATGCCATGCTGGCCCAGCTGCAGCTAATTTAATCACTCATCTGTTGAGTGAGGTACTATTTCCATTTTGCAGTTGGGGTAAACTGAGGACTGAGATCTTTAATTATTTTATTTAGCCCCAGAAATGTATTCTGATAGATATAGGACGAAACATTTGGACATCTCTTTGCTTGCTTTCCATATGAAACATAGTTCACTATATTATATACTGCTTCCTGTACCCTAAATTAAGTATAAATTTACCTTTTAACTACTGCAACCGTCTCTTCAAACCAATTACTAATTCCTAGAACAAATACTAGTGATTTCAAATGAAACCTTTTAAATTGATGGTCAAGTGGCAAGGAGTTGTGATTAATTAAATAAAAATTATTTTGAAACTTAAAATACCATATTTTGTGTTGTTTTAATGCTCCTTCCAGTGGGTGTTTAGGCCCAGGTAAAGAGTCCATCACTGGGCCCTGAAGCGCATGCCTCACACCTGGGCAGTAAAGACAAAGGACACCTGAAATGTACACGGCTTTCTGCAGGATTCTTCAAAAAACCAGAACTTAAGTAAAGGTTAAAGTAGACTACAAAGTCAGACAGACCTGGGTTTGAATCCAGCCTCCGACACTGAGTAGCGGGGTATTCTCTTAGCCTTTTTTTTTTTTTTTTTTGTCACCATTTACCCAGGCATGAGGATAGTATCTACTTCACAGTTGTGAGGATTGAGTTAAAACATGTGTAATGAGACTAGTGTCTGGCATATACTACTCTGTGGAGTCAGCGCCCAGTGAAGATAGCTCTTCTTAGCTCGGCCGACCCTACACCGGGCTTCTTCCTAAGTGCTGTTGTGCACATTACCTCGTTTCATTTCCCTATCCACCAGCCAGGTGATCCTCTTCCTTGCACAGCTAGAGCAGTGTTAGTTGAACATTTGAATTTTTAAGCATCTTGACTGAATATGACACTGCATTGGTGACATTTTGATAGCTGTCACTGCATGGTTTAGTTCCAGCATCTTTCAGCACATTCAGAAGCATCAACCTTTACATGTTGGGGCTTCTCCAACAGCAATTATAGCCACAAGTGGAGAAAAGCTATACATGTTCTCATAAAATATCATCGAGATTTCTGTCATAGGCCCCTAGTGACAAAGACATGTTTAACTGCTAGATGTCAGCTTTTTTTCCCCTTTCAGATAAAATTAAACTGTAGAGTTACCATTTAATCCACAAGTGTAAGAATAAATTGGTTTTTCAGTCCCAATTCTGTAGAAAATCAAAACTGGTACCAAATATCTTTATTTATAAACATTTTTATTGTGGGTGTAGACAGATATCTGTGTGTAGACAGAATGAGGTGCCCCTCCCAAAAAAAGACGGTGGTGTCATCTTTTGTGGCTAGCGTGGTGAAATCCTCACTCTCCCCAGATCCTTCCCAGCCGGCAGCCACTCTGCTTCCCCCATGACCTTCTTCTGAGTGTGAGCTCTGGGTGCTAGTGCTTCTTCCAGCCAACTCAGCAGGTGGGCCAGGATCAGCTTGAGAATTAGTTTTCTTAACAGCCCCAACTGGCCACTCTCAAAATAATTCTGTTAAATGTGACCTCTCATGTTATGTGGAATAAGTCAGTAGCTGGCTATTGGGGAGACTTTAGAGACCCAGAGAGCTGCATGCCTAAGGGGAGAAAAAGAACATTTTTCTGGTCTTGAGGCAGGTCACAGAAAATGTACACATGGTGCTGGGGATAAAGGTCTAGGAAAGAAGCAAAAGGCAGTCACCCCTGCCAGATATTTAACAAAATGCCAGAGTTAGACATGAATGTCATAAGAATAATGAAAAGCTGAGAGCACTGGGCCTTAGAAAGAGGAAAGGGAGTAAATCAGATGATAGAACAAGAGAAGTTGTGAACCCAGCCAGAAAGAAAAGAGTGAGGCAGTCTGTCCCCATCCTAACACAATGTACTCCTAAGGGTGAGACTTGCGTAAGATCGGCTGGGCTGATGGAGCTGGGTCAGAGGCCTCAGAATTGGACTCACATGGCCCAAGACTCTAATGTAAGGTGATCCAGCACCATGGAGATGAGAATTGAGGCCATCCACTCCTTGTGGCTGTTTCTTTCAGGGCACTGCCTATTACAAATTGCTAGATCATTTTCATTTGGCTTCATCTCTCGGCCCACTGCTATGCACCTCTACTCAGTTGGGGAGATAGCATAAACAGGCAGTACTGAAAACTGAAGATGAATTTTCTCATGGAGTTCTCTTCTTAGAAACTCCTAGACTCAGTGACAGATTGCAAAAGTCACAGCTGGCACCAGAAAACAGACTCCTTCAACTTGTTGCACTTCATATCTCGATACCAAGGATCATAGGGATGGAAGACAGTGGTAATCCCCGTGAGCAGGTGGGGTCTGGTCACTTCCACGCGGTCAATAAAATACAGTGTTGATGGAAACCAGTGCAGGTGGAACAGGGCAGTTCTGTTTGTGCAATTGGTATTTGCTCTTCTTCCCTTCAGCGTGGTTTTTGTTGTGTCAAACACAACCGAGTGAGAGTTGCCCCTCCATCCCCACGTGGAGTTAGAGGAGTGCGTACCGGCCTCGAATAGGTCTCTTTCTGGGCCACTCTGTGGGCTGTCTGAGCAGTGGACACTCTGTGGACTGTCTGAGCAGTGGAAGCATAAATATAAATCCCGGGCACATAAGGACACACGCAGGCCGCAGAGCCGTCAAGGGCTCTGTCATGTTCCGAATGAACAGATGTTTATCCCACAACAATTTTTTTTTTTTTTTTTTTTTTTTTGGAGTTTGTCCAATGCATTAAAAAAAAAAAACCTAAACTGTTTACACTAATTATTCCCTTTTGCTGCCTTTGCTTGTTTTGTTTTGCTCTTTTCTTTTTCCCATACATTAAGAGCTACTCGTGTGAGGAAATTCTGCCCAGCTGCTTTCTGGAACAGATACTTCCATAGCTTAAACCAGGAACCCTTTGTTCTTGGATCTGAGTGGAGCTAAGATTGCCTTGTCACATGTATCTTGGCGCTTCTTCCCTGAAGTTTATAGGCTTTTTAAAATCCATTTCCTTTTTACCCCAAAGATAATCAGCTTCCATAACTTTTCTTCAAGTAAATAACTCCAGATCCCTTCATGGCTTCAGATTTTCTTGTATGCTTCAGTCAGGATTTTATTCAGCAGTCATTTATTAAGCACATTCTTAAGTTTGGTGAGTACCATACCACTGTACTAGGTATCAAAAGAGAAATTAAACCCTTTCCTCTTTTATTGGTTTGTTCATGTTTTCACTTATTTTTTCATTTCCTTTATTCAAGAAGTATTTGTTTAGCTCCTGCTGTGTACCAGGTACAGCTCTGGGTGCAGAGGAATCAGTGATAAGCAAAAACAGACATCGTCTTTGCCTTCAAGGAATTGCCAGTATACTGCGGGAGAAAGACGTAAAGAATTAATTGCAATTCAGGGTGATACATGCTATAATAGTAGGGTGTTCAAGCTTCTTTGAGGAATGGGAAGGTGTAATTGGCTCTGCCTCGGGCATCAAAAATAACTCCACAGAATACTGGACACGCAAGAGTATGCTACACAGACAGAATGGAATATACAGAGGTGAGGATGTGTAAAGTATGGTTGGAAAATGGTCATTGGTTCGGGGGGGTGCTTGATATCAGAATGCAAAAACAGCGGATACAAGAGATGAAGCTGGAAAAGTAAGTTGAGTAGACAAATTGTTAAGGTCTTTTTGCATGCCAAGTTTAAAAATCAAGAGTGTCTTAGAGAAAATGGTTGTGGGGAGGGGTACTGAAGCTTTTTTTTCCCTCTGCCTCCTGGGTTCAGGGGATTCTCCTGCCTCAGCCTCCCGAGTAGCTGGGATTACAGGCATGTGCTACCACACTCAGCTAATTTTTGTATTTTCAGTAGAGAGGGGGTTCCACCATGTTGGCCAGACTGATCTTGAACTCCAGGCCTCAAAGCGATCTACCACTTCAGCCTCCCATAATGCCGTGATTACAGGCATGAGCCACTGCAACCAGCCACACTGAAGGCTTTTAAGCAGAGAAAATGCTTCAGGGGTAAATTGTGTTTGTCCAAAATTCATATGTTGAAGCCTTAACCCCTAGTACCTCAAAATATAACTGTATTTGGAGATAAAGCCTATAGGAGGTAATTAAATTAGAATGAGGTCATCAGAATGGGCCCTAACCCAATAAGACCAGTGTCCTTATAATAAGAGGAAATTAGGACATGAATACACACAGAGGGAAGACACAGGAGGAAGACAGTCATCTACAAACCGAGCAGGCCTCAAAAGAATCCAACCCTGCTAACCCCTTAGACTTCCAGCCTCTAGAATTGTGAGAAAAATCAATTTCTGTTGTTGAAGCCACCCAGTCTGTAGTACTTTGTTATGGCAGCCCTAGGAGGTGAATACTCTGAGGTGTATTAAGTTTTGTAAAGATAACTAGAGTCCGTGGAGGATGCTGGCTTGGAGAGAAGAGTAATTTGAAGTAGGAGGAGCTGCAATAGAATAATGTTGCGGAGGTCTAGGTCATGATACTAAGGTTGAGTGACCAAAAACTACTCTAGTGAGTTATCCTATTAACCAAAATAGTGAATACCATAGGAAGGACACATTGTGAGGGAGTGGAGGGAGGGGTGAATGCCAAACTAGTAAATCTGGATTTGGACCACTTCACTTTGGTATGTGCCAAAAGAAAGTTCAAAATGAACTTTCTTTGATTGGGTTCAGCAGCTAGAGATTTGAGGGTGGAAGGAGAGTGAGGGGGGATATTTTTCCCCAGCTTCCTCCCTTCTTTGCACTGGCATGGCTGTGGTTGCAGTCTTCTACCTATGGGCACAACTCCATTAGTAGGCCCGCTCCTGGTAACCCAGTTATCTTTGGTTGGAGCCCAATGATAAATAATGCCTTTCCTTTGTTGCCAGCCCTAGGGTGCTTCTGTGTCTCTTTTTAATTTCCCTTACCCTGTTTACAATCTCGTAACGAATGCCTTCATCAGACTTGCTTCTGTCTCCCCTTTCAGTGTGCCGTCTGTTTCTTGCCATAACCCTGATGAGTTTTAAATGCCCACTGGACATCCAGGGGGAAATATCCAAGAGGCAGTTAGAAATTTAGGATTAGGGACTTGGAAAGAGGTTGAGACTGGATATAGCTTTACATAGTATTAACATGTTAGTGGGCGTGGAAACCATGAGCTGCCGATAATATAATGTGAAAAGAGAAAAAGATTCTTGGTTGGAATGCTGGAGAAGATAAACTTTTCAGGAATTGACAGTTTTCTGAATCTCACGTAGGCATATGTTCTTCATTCTGATTATGTGAATGATTCCATATGAATAATTCAAACTGAATACTTGTACTAGTCACTAGTTATATAGGCACTGAAGTTTGCCTTTGTTTTCAAGAAGGGACTTAATAGTCAATGAGTCGTGAAACAATTTTGGAGAAAATATGTAAGTAGAAATAATCAAGGAAAACATTTTTAAGCATCCTTAAGGGTTTCATAAATGTATTTATTTCTAAATCTGTATTTAATAACAGGTTATTTTTAAATAACGCAGTTTGCGCTGGGCGCGGTGGCTCACAGCTGTGTTCCCAGAACTTTGGGCGACCAAGGAGAGCGGATCACCTGAGGTCAGGAGTTTCAGACCAGCCTGACCAACATGGGGAAACCCTGTCTCTACTAAAAATGGAAAAATTAGCTGGGCGTTGTGGTGGGTGCCTGTAATTGCAGCTACTAGGGAGGCTGAGGCAGGAGAATTGCTTGAACCAGGGAGGCAGAAGTTGCAGTGAGCTGAGATTACGACACTGCACTCCAGCCTGGGCGACAGAGCGAGACTCCGTCTCAAATAAATAAATAAGGCAGTTTGCTATGTCTGGTAGGCAACACTTTGATGGCTAAGATTTGGTTACTTTATATATTCTAAAATAGTTAGCCTATATTACCTATAAAATTGAGAGAATCGTGATGTTCAAATGCTGTTTTACCTGCACTGTCTCATTTAATCTGTATTTCTACTTCTATAAGGTGAGAATTGTTAATATCTTCCTCACAACTATGAAGAGAGGCTTAGAGCAGTTAATAATTTTCTCAGGCCCACACAGTTAGTAAATGTCGGAGCCAAGTTCTGTTACTTATCTGAATAAGTGAGAGTTTTCACTAATACCTGAAAAGGCTTTGATGGACCTCATCCAACAGCTTTTTGTTACAGAGGAACTCAAGGAGCCCAGTGGAAAGCACTTCCAACTACAAGGTGTTCCCGTGGTCTAGACTTAGAAGCTACCTTTTGTAAAGGTCCACCAGCACACAGTGGAACCATTTTATTATAAAGGGCCAGAATTCCCTGTGTAGAATGCATAAAATATATTCTTTCTACTCTTTGGCTAGTATAAAAGTTATATTCTTTGGCCAAGTGGAATGATTCAGCCATGATCTGAATTTCTTGGAAGGCTGTTTCTCATAGGCTCACGAAGTGTAATCAGAGTACATTTGGCACTTTGGAAAGCCGTGGCCTGCTTCTTCTGGAGGTCTGTGTGTGGCATGGTGTGGCATCATAGGAGCTTGCCTGGTCTGCTTTGTATGGGCTGTGATCACTGCGTGGCTATGAACTTTTTCCTTTCATTTATGCCAAATTCTCCTGCCTTTTGAGGTTTGAAAGGCAAGGGGCATATAAAAAGGAAATGGTTATGGCCCAAAGTCCTTTATTACTTTTTTGTCCAATGCATTGTTGACAGCAGTTTACTTATCATTCTTAGAGGGCCAAAACCTTCATTCTGATCAAGTTTCTAATCTTTGAAACTTCTATTTTAAATGGATTTGAAAGCCCTGCCTAAAAGTAGAAAGATTTCAAGTCAGACTTGAAAACATCAGGAAAATTAATTAGCGTCTTCACAGTTTTTTTCCCTTCATGCTTCATCTGGGCACAGATCCAGTAACTTCCACAAAGAGCAGGATAGTTAGTCTCACCCCTGGTCCCTACTCAGCTAATTCAATCCAACTTCCAGAAAGATGGCAACACTGTAGGTAAGGATTGAGACCTACTACTTACTCCCTCATTGGCCACCTGTGCCCTCTTCTCCTGTGATCAGCTTCTGAGCAAGCTGATGAAAGACATAGCTTAGCTCCAATATGTGTTATCCCACTACTCATGTTAAAGACGTGGTTAACTGTATTTCATTATGGGCTTATTTAAAACTTTACTTCTTTCAAACTCCAGTAAGGATTTTAGGTCAGTTTTAAGAAGAGCTCTTCTGAACCACATCATGGAGGTTTATTTCAAGCTGTGGTAACAAAGTAAGCCTGAAACATACTACTTTAATTATTGTTGTAGATGTCTTTGGTTAAGAGGAAAAAAAATCACTTTTATTTTTAAAGAAATTTTTTTTTTACTCCAGCATCAATTTTGGTGGCAATGTTTAGTCATTCTGGAAGATAATTTAACAATATGTGTTAAAAACCTTTAATACTTATATACCTATTGCTCTAGGATTTCAGTATATTATTGTAATTCTAACGTGGATGGAGTGTTTTTACCTAACAAGCATTTTTTCACCTATTTTTATGTTCTTTGTGACCTCTTAAAAGAGACAGTATAAATATCGAGGCCACGTGGGGTAGCTCATACCTGTAATCCCAGTACTTTTGGCAGCCCGAGGTGGGAGGATCACTTGAGCCCAGGAGTATGAGACCAGCCTAGGGAACATAACAAGACTTCTCTGTACTAAAACAAACAAACAAGCAAAAACAATAGGTGAGCATGGTGGGCGTGCCTGTAGTCCTTGAGAGGCTGAGACAGGAGGATCAGTTGAGTCCAGGAGGTAAAGGCTGCAGTGAACTGTGATTGCACAAATGTACTCCAGCTTTGGTGACAAAGCAAGACTGTCTCAAAAAAAAAAAAAAAAAAAAATGCCCAGTAATAAGGAATTAGATTAGTATATTACAGTATAGCAGCATAACAGAATCCTGTTCATCGTTAAAAAAACAGGGCCGGGCGAGGTGGCTCACGCCTGTAATCCCAGCACTTTGGGAGGCCGAGGCGGGTGGGTCATGAGGTCAAGAGATCGAGACCATCCTGGTCAACATGGTGAAACCTCGTCTCTACTAAAAAATACAAAAAATTAGCTGGGCATGGTGGTGCGTGCCTGTAATCCCAGCTACTCAGGAGGCTGAGGCAGGAGAATTGCCTGAACCCAGGAGGCGGAGGTTGCGGTGAGCTGAGATCGCGCCATTGCACTCCAGCCTGGGTAACAAGAGCGAAACTCCGTCTCAAAAAAGAAAACAAAAACAAAAACAAAAAACCATGCCTGGGAACATATTTATAGTACAGGGCATTCCAAAAGTCCCAGCACAGTTTTAAGCTTTAATTACTTCAGAAATATAAATGCTTTAAACTTTCAAAAAACATTTATTTGAAAGTTTATTTAAATTTCTTTAATACTTATTTCAGTTCATGGATTTTGGATAATGAATTTTAATTTTAGTTAACATTTGTCAGAGATTAAAAGAAAAAATTAAAATTTATGTTTGAAATTTTATAAATAACGTATTTTATAATCTTAGTCACAAAATTCATAAAAGATAAGTGAAAGTGATAATTTATTAAAACAGACTTTAAAAATAATATTTACAGCTTGATTCTGATCATATAAATAATATATAAATGCATGTGTTGGAATTTAAAAAGGGAATCTATATATCCAAATTAATAGTAGTTTTCTCTGGAGTGGTATGATTATGTATTAATTTTTCTCTTTGCTTTCTCTATTTTTCAAGTTTTCTACAATGAATGTCTAGTAATTTCTATTTAGAAAAATGTCATTTAAATACTTTAAAGAATAGAGCCAATATTTTGACTTACTCTGAGTCAAAGTATCACACTTAGTGTATATAAAAAGCTAGGAATATTAAGCCCATCTACCAATTGCCATTAAAGTAATTACTTTAGCTATGAATACTGAAAGTAAAGAACAATTAAATATAAGAAATATTTCCTCCTAAAATAGCTAAAAGGTATGCGTCTTATCTTTATGTTTGATTGATAGTAACACATTTTTAAGAAGTTATTTCTAGATGTTTATGAACTATAAGAGAACCATATAAAGGGAATAGCTGTAAAGGGGGATTAGAGGGCTTTTGTTATTATTATTTTGTATTGTGTCATTCTAAGAGATTAAACAAAGATTCATGAATAGAAGCTAGAGTGAAAAAGAATTTAACTTTACAAGAAGTTTCTTTCTCCTTACGTCTTATAACATTTTTTAGAGTGGAGAAAAATCATATAGGATAAAAGGATTACAGATTTTTTTTTAAATATTTTTTAAGTAAAGAACACAGTATAAAAGGGTATATGATGCAGAGAACATTTCCTCCAACCCCAGTCCCCTCATCTTCCTGCTCTCCTTCACAAAGGCAGTCAGTTACCTATGTGTGTCCTTCCGTGAATATACAAATGTATGTGAGCATATCCTTTCTGTCATTTGGATGGTAGCATACTGTACATACGATGCTGCAGCCTGCTTTTTAAAATATATATATATATATCTTGGAGATTGTACCATATTATGCCATACAGATTCACTAGTTGGTTATAACAGCTGTTTAATCATCCTTACTGATGGATCTATGCGTTTACTTTCCATCTTACTACATACAACTAATGATGAATATCTTTGTGCATACACTGAGGACTACCGTTCTAACAGTCGCATCTGTCAGATGATGAGAGATGATGATGGGATTCTCATATCTTGATAATACTTGATATAGCTTTTAAAGCACTTCCCATATATCATATCTTTTTTGTTTCGGAATGATCTGCCTTCAGGAATGGTTAGTGACCCACTACTGGAAGTGGTCAACCATTTCGTGCATTTACAAGGTTGCTATGAAGGGAGGATCGGTTCCAGAAGGGTGCCTTCCGGCTAGGGAGTGGAGGGGTGGGGCTGTCCTTTCCTGCTTTCCTGTCTACTAGTTCTTCCCATAATAAAGGCATTTTTAAGCAGCTCGTTTTCTTACTAATACTATCTTGAAGACATGGGAAAGGAGGGAAATCCATTGTGTTCTGATTGTTTTTCATGTTTAGTGCTTTATGCCTGTTTTTAATTGGACTTTTGTGGTTGAGATTTTCATTTACTCTTTGCTTGGAGTGCCTTCCAACTCTATATTAATTAACAAATTATGTCATGGATATGTGGGCTGGCTCTCCTAGGTATGTGTAGCACCTGGAACATTTTTAGTGATTGTTAAGAGGCATGTCAGTGAGGTTTATGGATTGGAACCTTTTGTTCTTCAAATTTTAAAATTAGTTTCATTTTCTTCCCCTCAACTAACTTAGAAACAATGGCTACTCGATTTCTTTGTATGTATAATTTTAGAACAAAGGACTTTCTTAATATGTTATATGCTATTCAGAGTTTAGTCAGGGATGTGGTTAAAAGGGAATGGAAGCCAGAGGAAAGCTGGAAATGTAACCCTGTTAAACATTACCTATTTCTTCTGTGTTTTGTTTTGTTTAAAGTGTGTGTGTGTGTGTGTGTGTGTGTGTGTGTGTGTGTGTGACTGTGTGTGTGTGTGTGTGTGTGTGTGCATACTATCCTTAGTAGAATTGATCATTCCTTTTTTTCTGGATCTATAGCATGATCAGATGAGTGCATTCATTTAGGGCTTTGAAGAACATCATCTGCAATAATATACATAGTTTTGTTCTCCCTATCTTTAATCGTTCCATATTCACTCTATTAATTTTTCTCATCAAAAGGACACGGACAGATTCTTAGGAGAGTTAGGAGGATCTCCTCTGAAGGTTTACAGAGCAGGGAAGAAGCATGTGCTTCATAGCTCCCTACCCACCCCATGTAGTGCTAGTACATTCCATCCTGTGTGTATCTCTTTCCTGTCCTGCTTCTGTGGCTCCTTCAGACAAGAAGTGCACTATACAGTGACTGGGCCAGAAGTCCAGGGCTGCGGGACTCTGCCCAGGCATGTCTGTTTTCCCCCAAGTATCCTAGAGCTGGACTTTCTATCAACTTATATTTATTTCCCTGTGAAGAAAATCTTGTCTTGGCAAGGTGTGGCTATTCTCAGAGTACTGTGCGTATATGCACGCGGGTGGGTGTAGGTGTGCGTGTATGTGTAATGGGGATGAACAAGTGTTCCTGTACCCTCTTGTTGAGTAGAAGAAAAAAATCAAGTTCAGAGTATAATGAGCAGAGCATTCCAAATATGCTTTCAGGGACTTTACGATTTAAAGCAGTTTTAAAAATCTGAAACCTTGTGTGTTAGTCAGCTCAGGCTGCCATAACAAAATGCCATAAACTGAGTGGCTTAAACAATAGAAATGTGTTTCTCACAGTTCTAGAGACTGAGAAATCCAAAATCATAGTGCCAGCCTGGTTGGTTTCTGGTGCGGCCTCTCTTCTTGGCTTGCAGATAGCAGCCTTCTTGTCATGTCCTCTTATGGCAAAGAAAGTTTGTAAGCTCTCTGGTTTCTGATTTTTTACAGACACTAATCCCTTGGAACCAGAGCCCCACCTTCATAACATTATCTAATGCTAATTACATCCCAGAGGCACCATCTCTAAATATCACAGTTAGGATTAGGGTTTTAACATTTGAATTTGGGGGTGACACAAACATTCATTTCATAACACCTCCCTTGAGTTAGCCTTGTAGGGGCTGCCCTGGTACAGGTTACCATTTACTTCTGACATGATTCTAATTTACTTTTGGCAAAAATTTGACTAACCACGTATAAATAAGTGACTTTATTTACCTTTTGTCCATTTGGTGCATACAATTTACCAATGTAGTGCAAGCTTTTAGGCCTCACAAGACTTCAGCTCAGGACCAGGTAGGCTGCCAATTACTCCATATCCAAATAGCCCTGGGAGGGGAAAGGGAGGGTATTTTTAAAATTAGAAACCTGGGATGCCCTACGATTCAGAGCAGTGTAAGGTGGACTTGCAATCATTACAAGCAACTGCAGTGACCCAGCATAGTGCCAGTAATCTGGCTCCCAGGCCATTGAGTATAGCAGAGAGCAAGACTTCTGGATCACACTGAATATGGCTTCAGTGTGCACAGACTGACTTCATGCTGGGACCACAGCATCCCTAATATTTCCTTTTAGACTTTTAATTTGGCTTAGGTCTAGATGTCAGGTTGATGTAATGTTGTCCTTTCTGTTTGATTTATCAATGCATCATTTGACAGTATACTGTCAAGAAATCAGTGACAGCTCTGTATTGCCAATGAAAAGTCCGGACAGCTTAAAGCATGTGATAGTACAGGTTGGTACATGACCTTTGAGTTTTCAAACCTTGGGTATAATCCAGGAAAAAACAAAAAATGAAGACAAGATTGATAAATAGGATTTATAAGGGTCGAGAAAATTAGGAGGATGAAGGGCAGGATAAAGATTAACTCTAAATTCCCTAAATATACAGGTATTCAGGTGAAAAACAAAAAAGTTATTGAGGGATGAGATCCCTTGCTTTCGACTAGAATGGTACCTTCCAGCCAATTCGAGCCAGTTTATCAGTGTGTAAAGCACATTTCTCTGAAAGTTTTAATTTTCCCTCTTAGTCTTCATAACAAAATCATAAATGTAGCTTTCTTAGGATCATAAATGTAGCTTTCTTAGGACTATGTTCTAAACCTTTGGGAAGGCCATTCCTTTAGTAATTAAACAAAGGTGATACAGCAGTGAACAGAGCAGACAAAAATACCTGTCCTTGTGGAGATTCCATTCTTATGGAGGCAGGCAATATATTAAAAAAAAGAAATATGGTGAAAAATAAAGCAAGGCTTCAAGAGGGCTGACTAGAAGCATCCGGCACTTGCCTCCTCCACAAAGAACAACCAAAATAGCAAGTAGATAATCACACTTTGAATAGAGCATCTAAGAGAGAACACTGAGATTCAACAGAAAAGTGGCAGGAAACACCCAAGGTAAGGAAGGAGAGGGAAGCACAGCCGGGATCAGCTAGGAGCCCTAAGAGGTTCCTCAGTGTGGGGAAAGGGGGAGAGATCCCCAGGGGTCCACATTTCCACCACAGACTCCTGCAATCCTAGTCAAGGGAGAGCCACTTGACCCTCAGGGACTCTCAGAGTAACTCAGGCAGCAGCCTGGAGACCATGCTAAGGAATTGCTCCAAGGAGGTAGCTCACGCTGTGTCCCACGTGCATCTCCTGAGTCCTACGCAGCTGTAGCATGGTACCATTTTGAGAGTCCAGCCCCCACCAGACAGCGTCCTTTCCTAGGTCCTAACAGCACCTGCACCTCCACATCTCTCAATCCCCACTGATATCCCTCTGCACCTACCTGGAGGGCAACAGTAGTGTGATGCCCCAGCACTGCAGCACACGATATCCTGCCTCCCAGGAAACAGGCAATGCAGTGCACCAGGGATATCTACCTCCGGGACAAAGGAAACCAAAATGCATGCATCCCAGAGCCTAAAACCTGCCTGCCTAAAGCTATTGCCACTGACAACAACACCCATCCCAACTAGCAGCAGAGCTGCAGTATAATTGCGTGTGCCCTGAGGACTGGCTCTTCCTGCTGCTGCTGCAGCTACTGCCACAGCTGCCACCACTGGGAACCGAAGCTTATGCTCCCCAGAGCCTGAGAGCCACCTACCTGCACCAGCTGCTGCTGACAGCAACTCTGTCCACCCTCAGCAAGGTTGCAAAGCACTTGCACACACCCTGAGGACAGGCTCTTCCTGCTTTCTACCACTGCTGCCACCACCTGAGCACTCCACCTGAGGACCTGAAGATCACCTCACCCTGCCCACCATAGCCTGCACTCATACTCACCATAGGAGGTCCTGAGTACAAGTCCAACCAGTCTGGCACTGCTACCTCCTCCCAATACCCAAGCACACCTTCAGTGTCCTGGGGATTATCCCACACTGTCCCCACTAACAGCATTTGTGCACTCCTGCCAGGGAACTGAAGATGGCCCACCCAGCCTGCTACCACCATCACAGCCAGAACCCACCTGTATGTGCTACCAGGAGGCCTGGGGATTGGCCCACCCAGCTTGTTGTGGCCACTGCTAAAACAAGTATGTGCCACTTGGGAGCCCCAGGGCTGTCCCACCACTGTTGTGGCCATCATCCATGCTATGCATGCTGCCTAAGAGTGTGAGATTTTGTCCACACCCCAGCCTACCACTGCCACTGCTGGCACCTGAGCAAGCCACCTGGAAAACCAAGACTTGGCCCGCTTGGACTCACTAACACCAGTGCCCTCATACACTGCCCAGGGGCCCAAGGATAGGTACACTTGGTCCACTGCTGCCAGAGGACTGGCTCATTTGGTGTCTCCATCCTTAGCAAAACCTCACCAAAGCCTCTACTAACAACAGCAGCCTAAGCCACTGAGGAGGTTATAAATCCCACTGACACTGTTTACAGCTAAAGAAATAATACAGAAACTATACTATTGCATGCACCCAGAATCAAAGTTGAAGTTTTCTGACCAACTAACACCATACATACCTCTTCAGGAAAAAGTCTTCCCCTATGAAAATCAATCCAAAAAATTAAAAGTTACTTTTGCACCAAATGTAGCAGATATCAATGTAAAGACACATGAAACGTGAAAAAGCAAGGAAAATGACACCTCTAGGGGAGCACAGTAATTCTCCAGCAACAGATATTAATGAAAAAGAAATTTATGAAATGCCAGAAAAATATAAAAGTAATGATACTAAAGAAGCTCACTGGCCAGGCGCAGTGGCTCACACCTGTAATCCCAGCACTTTGGGAGGCCAAGGTGGGTGGATCACCTGAGATCAGGAGTTCGAGACCAGCCTGCCTAACATGGCAAAACCTTATATCTACTAAAAATACAAAAATTAGCTGGGTGTGGTGGCACACACCTGTAGTTTCAGCTACTTGTGAAGCTGAGACCCAAGAATCACTTGAACCTGGGAGGCAGAGGCAGAAGTTGCAGGGAGCTGAGACTGCACCACTGCACTCCAGCCTGGGCAACACAGTGGGACTCCATCTAAAAAACAAAGTTGAAAAAGTTCAATCAGCATTGCTGA
>NW_016107495.1:1885665-1892785 GCF_001604975.1 Cebus imitator
AAAAAAAAAAAAAAAAAAAAAAAAAAAAAGAAACTCAGTGAGATATAAGGGACACAGATAAGCAACACAAAAAAATCAGAAAAACAATTCAGGATATGAATGTGAAATTTACCAAAGAGATAGATATCATAAAAAAGAACCAAATGGAAATCCTGGAACTGAAGAATTCAATGAATGAAATAAAGCGTTTATTTGTGAGCTTCAACAGTAGACTAGATCAAGCAGAAGAAAAAAATTCAGAACTTGAAGGTAGCTCTTTTGAAATAACCCAGTCAGAAAAACAGCAAAAAAATAAAAATTAGAAGAAGGAGAAAGTTTTTAAAATGAACAAAGTGTATATGACATATGAGACACCATAAAGTGACTAATTGAAATTTTGAGTGTCCAGAAGGTGAAGAGAAGCCCAAAGGCATAGAAAAGCCTATTTAATGTAATAATAGCTGAAACCTTTCTAAATATAGCAAGAAATTTGGACATTCAAATAACAAGAAGTTCAGAGATTCCCAAATAGGTAAAATCTGAAAAGGTTCTTCTCCACAGCACATTATAGTCAAACTATCAAAAGTCAAAGATAGAAAATTCTACAAACCCAGCAAGTGAAAAGTGTCTAGTCACATATAAGGAAACCCCACCAGACTAAACAGCAGATTTCTCAGCAGAAACTTTACAGGCCAGGAGAAAACGGCCTGTTCAAAGACCATTAGAATGGCCTATTCAAAGTGCTGAAAGAAAAAGAAAACACTGTCAGCCAAGTATATTACGCTCAGCAAAGTTATCTTTCACAAATGAAGGAGAAATAAAGTCTTTCATAAGCAAGCAAAAACTGAGGAAATTCATCACCACTTGTCCAGCACTACAATAAATGCTTACCAGGGCTCTACACCTGGAAGTGAAAGGACAATATCTATCATCATGAAAACACAAAAGTATAAAACTCGCTGGTAAAGCAAACACACAAATGAGGAAGAGAAAGGACTCAAGTGTTACCACTACAGAAAATCTTCAAACTGCAATGATAAACAATAATAGAGGAAAAAAGAAACAAAGGATATACAAAACAGCCAGAAAACAATTTAACAAAATGACAAGAGTAAGTCCTCTCATATCAATAATAATCTTAAATGTAAATGGATTAAGTTTCCTGTTGAAAGGTATAGACTGGTTGAATGGATTAAAATAAAATGACCCAATTATATGCTGCCTAAAAAAACTCACACCTTTGAAGACCTATATAGACTGAAAATAAGGGATGGAAAAACATATTCCACACAAATGGAAGCCAATAGCAAGTGAGCAGGAGTACTTACCTTAATATCAGGTAAAAGAGACTTTAAGTTAGAAACAGTAAGAAGAGATAAAGAAGGTCATTGTATAATAATAAAAGGATCAGTTCCACAAGAAAATATTACAATTCTAAATATATATGCACCCAACACTGCAGCACCCAGAGTTATAAAGCAAATATTATTAGATCTAAAGGGAGAGATAGATTCCAATACAATAATAGTTGGAGACTTCAACATCCCACTCTCAGCATTAGACATATTACCTAGACAGAAATTAAAAAGAAATATTGAATTTAAACTGCACTTTAGACCAAATGGACTTAACAGACATCTACAGTATATTCTATCCAACAGCTGCAGAAAATACACACATTATTCTCATCAGCCCATGAAACATTCTCCAGGATAGACCATATGTTAAGCCACAAAACAAGTCTCAACAAATTTCTAAAAATTGAAATTATACCAAGTACCTTCTTAGACTATAGCAGAATAAAACTAGAAATCAAAAACAAGAAGAACCTCAGAAACTGTACAAATGCATGGAAATTAAATAACATGCTCCTGAACGACCACTGGGTCAAGGAAGAAATTAAGGAGGAAATCACAAAATTTCTTGAAACAAAAATCAAAACATAGCACACCACGACCTATTAGATACAGCAAAAGCAGTGCTAAGAGGAAAGTTTATAGCAATAAATGCTTACATCAAAAAGTAGAAAGATTTCAAATAAACAATCTAATGATGTCCCTCAAGGAACTAGAAAAGCAAGAACAAACCAAACCAAAATTAGTAGAAGGAAAGAGATAATAAAGATCTAAATTAAAAAGATACTAAAAAAATACAAAGGATCAACAAAACAAAGGATTTTTTTTCCAAAGGTAACAACAGCAATAAACCCCTAGCTAGACTACACAAGAAAAAAGAGAGAAGACCCAAATAAACAAAATCGGAAACAAAAAAAGAGGACATTACAACTGATACCATAGAAATACAAAGATCATCAGATTCTATTATGAGCAACTATACACTAATACACTGGAAAACCTAGAGAAAATGGATACATTCCTGGACACATACATACACAATATTGAATCAGGAAAAAATAGAAAACCTGAACAGACCAATAATAAACAACAAGATTGAATCAGTAATAAAAACTCTCCCAAAAAAGAAGTTCAGAACAGAATGGCTTTACTGCCAAATTCTACCAAACTTACAAAGGAGAAATAACATGAGTTCTTCTCAAACTCTTCCAAGAAATTGAAGAGGAAACAATTCTCTGCAACTCATTCTATGAAGCCAGCATTACCCGGATACCAAAACAAGACAAGAATGTAACAAAAAAAGGAAATGCAGGCCAGTGATGAACACAAACATAAAAATCACTGACATAACACTAGCAAATCAAACCCAATAGCACATCAAAAAGCTAATATAGCATGATTAAGTGGGATTTATCCCAGAGATGCAAGGATGGGTCAACATACACAAATCAATAGATAAGACATATCTATCATCAGAATGAAGGATGAAAACCATATCATTCTCTAAATAGGTGAAGAAAAAGCATTTGATAAAACTCAGCATTCCTTTATGACAAAAATCTCAACCAATCAGGCACTGAAAGAACATATCTTAATATATTAAAGGCCATATATGACCTATAGCTAATATCATACTGAATGGGAAAAAGCTGAAAGCCTTTTCTTTAAGAAACTGGGACAACAGCCTGGCCAACATGGTGAAACTCCGTCTCTACCAAAAATACAAAAATTAGCTAGGCGTGGTGGCAGGTACCTGAATCCCAGCTACTCGGGAGGCTGAGGCAGCAGAATTGCTTGAACCCAGGAGGTGGATGTTGCAGTGAGCCGAGATCACACCACTTCACTCCAGCCTGGGTAACGAGTGAAACTCCATCTCAAAAAACATACAAGCAAACAAAACAAACAAAAAACTGAAACAAGACAGTGATGCACACCTTCACCAGTACTATTCTACATAGTACTGGAAGTCCTAGCCAGAGCAATCAGGCAAGAGAAAGAAATAAAGGCATAAAAATGAGAAAAGAGGAAGTCAAATGGGTTCTCTTTGCAGATAATATGATCTTATATCTAGAAAAATCTAAGGACTCTACCAAAAAATCATAGATATGATAAACAAATTCAGTAAAGTTGCAGAATACAAAATCAACATACAAATGAATATCGTTTCTATACACCAGTAATGAATTAGCTGAGGAAAAGAGTAAGAAGGCAATCTCATTTATAATCACTTCAAAAATATACCTAGGAATACATTTAAACAAGTAGGTGAAAGACCTCTACAATGAAAACTTCAAAACATTGATGAAAGAAATTGAAGAGGATACAAATAAGGTGGAAAACAGCCTATACTCATGAATCAGAAGAATTAATATTGTTAAAATGACTATACTACTCAAAGCAATCTACAAATTGAGTGTAATCACTCTCAAAATACCAATGCCATTTTTCACAGAATTAGAAAAAACTATCCTAAAATTTATGTGGAACCAAAAAATAGGCTGAATAACCAAAGAAATCCCGAGCAAAAAGAACAAAGCTGGAGGCATCACACGACCTAATTGTAAAATATATGACTATAGTAATCAAAACAGCATGGTATTGGTATAAAACAGACACATAGAACAATGGAACAATGTAAAAGAACCTAGAAATAAATCCTTGTATTTACAGCCAACTGTTTTTTGACAAAGTCACCAAGAACATACTTTGCAGAAAGGACATTCTCTTCAATAAATGGTCCATGGAAAACTTGATCTCCATATGCCACAGAATGAAACTAGACCCCTGTCTCTTGTGACACACAAAAATCAACTCAAAATGGATTGAAGACTGAACGTAAGACCTGAAGTTATAAAACTACTAGAAGAAAACATAGAGCAAACACTACAAGACATTGGTTTAGGCAAAGATTTTAAGTCTAAGACCTCAAAAGCACAAAAACAAAAATAGACAAACGGGACTATATCAAATAAAAAAGCTTCTGCACAACAAAGGAAACAAATCAACAGAATAAAGAGACAGTCTATTCAATGGAAGAAAACATTTGCAAACTATTCATCTGACAAAGGACTAATATCCAAAATATACAAGGAACTCAACAGCAAAAAGAAAAAAAAATCACATTCAAAAGTGGGCAAAGGACATGAATATACATTTTTCAGAAGAAGACATACAAATTGTCAACAGTTATATAACATAATGTTACTAATCATCAGGAAAATGAAAATTGAAACTACGATAAGATATCATCTTATCCCAGTTAGAATGGCAATTATCAAAAAGACAAAATATAACAGATGTCTGGTGAAGATGCAGAGAAAAGGGAACCCTTATGCCCTGTTGGTTGGAATGTAAATTAGTACAGCCATTATGTAGAACAGTGTGGAGGTTTCTTGCAAAACTGGAAACAGAACTTCTGCATGATCCAGCAGTCCTACTACTGAATATTTATCCAAAGAAAAGGAGATAAGTATATCAAAGAGATACCTGTACCCCCATATTTATTGCAGCAGAAAAAACAATTGTAGTACTATTTACAGTACCAAAGATATAGAACAACCTAAGTGTCTATCAAAGGATGACTGGATAAAGAAAATGTGGTATACACACACAATAGAATACTACTTGGCCATAAAAAAAATAAAATTATGTCATTTGCTGCAACATGGAACTGCAGGTCATTGTGTTAAGTGAAACAAGCCAGGCACAGAAAGACAAATATCACATGTTCTCATTTATATGTGGGAGCTAAAAAAGTTAATCTCATGGAGGTAAAGAGTAGAATAATGGGTACAAACATATAGAGAGAAGGAATAAATTGTAATGTTTGATAGCACAGTAGGGTACTGTTGTTAACAATGTATTGTATATTTCAATATAGCTAGAAGAGAGGACTTAAAATGTCCCAATACGTAGAAATGATAAATACTCAAGGTAATAGATACCCTAAATACTCTGATTTTGGTCACTACACAGTCTATGCATGTAACAAAATATCACAAGTATCGAATTTAAAAAGTGCAGATTTAGGTTGGTGCAAAAGTAATTGCAGTTTTTGTCATTACTATCAATGGCAAAAACTGAAATTACTTCTGCACCAACCTAGTCATATGAACCAATAGAAATTGTAAAAGAAAGAAAGGAAAAATAAAGCAGGGAAGAGAGGGATTGGGGGTTGGGGTTGGGGTTGGAGTGCAGTTTGATGTAGCTATTTTGGATAGGGTGGCTTGGAAAAAGCTTCACTGAGAAAGTGACATTTGAGCAGAAGGAGGTGTGAGCCATGAGGATTTCAGGGGGCAGAGTTCTCCAGGGCGGAGAATCTTTGAGCACAAAGGTCTGGGGTGGGAGCTTACTAAGAATGATCCAGGCTCAGTATCCCAGTGTGGCTGGAGTGGAGTGAAGCGGGGAGGTGGCCATGGGGCCAGGGAGAAAGATGAGGTAGCAGTAGTGCTGATCATGTAGGGCCTTACAAGCCACTCTAAGGACATTGGCTTATACTGTGAATGACTCATGGGAGTGTCTTAAGCAGGCTCAAGGAGAATATCCCCAGGAATCCCCCTATTTGGGGAAAAATAGGGTGTGCAGGGATGTGTCAGAGCTGATATCTCCCACTCAGGGACAGGAGTTCTTCTGCAAGAAGATATTGCAGGATCTGTATAGAAACATTTCCAAAATTCCAAAAAGAGTTGGGCAATTATGTTAGATTTTGGTAGAGCCACTGTCCTGGGGATCTCACAGTGTCTGCTGAAACATATCACACCTATAGAATCATAGCTGCACCGTGCTCTGATGAAACATCACTAGGGTACCTCCACTACCCATACAGGTAGGAAACTGCAGAACAGAGTCATCCTCCAGTGTTCAGAGTCACACAGCCTAGATAATGGCACTGGTATGAGTAGAATTACGGCAGGTCAGTGCTAGAAAGGCTTTAGAGTGTCTGTATGTCATTCAGGGTTCCCAGGCTTGAGAAGAGGACCTGCTATGCAGTTACTGCAGACTGCAAATTCATATGTACACCAACTGTTGTTTGTAGACTAAGTAAATAACATCTAACATCTGTGTGCCATTCTTTAGTGACGATTGTTGACTCTGCCGTGATTAATAAATTGGAAGTTTATTTTCAACTGTTACTGTATCCAAAGTACTGCATCTTTTTGTTGTTCTGTTTTCTCACTGCATAGATTCTTAAAGTATATCTGCTGTTTGATTAGTCTGAGAGAGGTTTTGATGTGTGAAGTGTCCCTCGTGCTTGAAAAGATTGGGAAGCACACATCTAGTCCAGCCCTTCCACTTGCTTTACTAGATAGGAGACCAAAGTCTATGGGGGTTCCCTGACTGCCTTAGGGTTGGGAAGATTGTCAGTAATAAAGTAGGGACCAGATCCTCGTTCTTTAGAGGATCCAAAAATGAGTACTTCTTTTTCTTCTTAAGTACATCATATTAATGGTTCCCATTAATTCAAAACGAATTATAAAAATTCATAAAATATGGCCAGGCATGGTGGCTCACACCTGTAATCCCAGCACTTTGGGAGGCTGAGTAGGGTGGCTCACCTGAGGTCAGAAGTTCGAGACCAGCCTAGCGAACATGGTAAAACCCCATCTCTACTAAAAATAGAAAAAAATTAGCTGGACGTGGTGGTTGGTGCCCGTAATCCCAGCTACTTGAGTGACTGAGGCAGGACAATTGCTTGAACCTGGGAGGCAGAGGTTGCAGTGAGCTGAGATCACACCACTGTACTCCAGCCTGGGCAACAGAGCAAGATTCTGTCTCAAAAAAAAAAA
>NW_016107495.1:1892816-1904382 GCF_001604975.1 Cebus imitator
AATTCACAAAATATATTTCCTCCCTCAACATAAATGAACAGTATATAATAGTGAGGCCTGAGTAAGGAAGCAAGCAGTAGCTGCACGGCGGGACAGATGATGGTGCCTGGGCTTTCTTTACAAAAGACAACACTCTCCAGATCAGCCACCTTATCATAGAGCCCATCACTGGTTCAGACAGCGTCCAAACAGGCTCGGCAGGTGTTTGCTCCGTTAGAATTCTTCCATAGATTTTGCAGACACATTGTTGAACCAGCCATACAGAATTTCATGTTACTTTTGGATTAAAGATCTCACACACACACACACACACACACACACACACGAGTACGTTGATTTGTTTGTGAGAGCTGAGAGCAGACACCAACATCTGTTAACCAAACGGTGGCATACAACATGCATGTCCTGTTTATGTTTGTGTGTGTGCTTTTCCTTTCTGTAGTTGTTTTTCATTTCCTTTGGGTAGACCTAATGTCAGGGAGTCAGAGTGTCATTATTTGCTCATAGAGGCACACACACAACTCTTTTCTCCATGCTTTTATTCACACAAACTAACTCCTATTTCGTTGAACAATAAAAGTTTGCATTTGGGCATATGAGATAAGTGCCCACTCGCTCACACGGATCAGTAACACTTTGACTATAGTTAGCTTTCTTTTGTAAATGAAATAAATCTCTGGCTTACTGTGAAAATTTTGCAGATCCAGGACCATGGTGGCATCAAGAACTAGGACTGCCTCCTATTATTCAATTATCCAGATATGTGTCTTTGTCTCTCTGTCTCTCTATCTCTCTGTCTGTCTCTGTCTCTGTCTCTCTCACTCTCTCAACCCAGGTAGTTTTAAAACTCATGGAACAGTTAGTGTGTTTTGCCTTATATACAGGAACTATTTAATGTTAAATGAATCACTAGATAAAGTGCATGTACTACTTCATGAGATGACTTTAATTAAGTCACTTATTTTCTTAAGACTTTATCTGAATAATTTTTTTTTCTTGGTTCATAATGAAATGGAAAAGATTTGTGCCTTGACTATCCTGAAACTTTTATGTTACTCTCACAGGTTTATTGAAGCTGAAAAGAATAAATAAGGCTATTTAAACTATGGTGATTATAACCCATTTATATTGAGAAATAAGCCTTTGAAGAGGTTAAAAATAGCATAAAGGCATGTACATAAGATGCTTGTCAGCTAAAAAGACCCACCCAATTTAGAATAACATTAATATATTAAAACCCTGTGTCTTATCTAAGCATATTTATAGCAGAACAAAACTCCAGAGATAAATTCATCTGCCTGCAGACAGCCATACACCTGAACTCCAGGTGGATGTTTGTGTTTGGGTCTGTTTCTAGGTGGAATGATCTCATGTTCTCCCTTACCGCAGAATTGTGCAACACTGATACACACCTGTGTTTTGATCTTTAAAATCTGTCGTGGTAACATCTCAAGTAATTTTAAATAGCTTCGTGGATGATCCAGATTGCACGTCTGCCAGAAACAACCTTGGGCACAGTTTTGGAGCTGACTTGGATTCCCGTAATGCTAAACTTTAGTCATACTGAAAATATACTAGGCCTTGGGTTCTGTTCCTTTCCCTGAGACTTTTGTCTGGATGCATTTTTTTGTATCAGTAATCCCCTGGGCCAGCGTCAGTGCATGAGGTCTTCCCAGTTACCATTAAAGGAGACTAGGATGAACTATTTAGAAATTAAAGCAAGTTACCTGGATCACCACATTTCTTTCGTTACACAAATATTTGAAGAATTATTTTTTTGCTCTTTTAAATATATCCTTTTCCTAAAAGTTATTTTAAAATGCCTGCTAAAAGAGTTGATCTTCCCTGATCACTAATTTCTTTCTTTAAAAGCTAGTGGATTCCCAACTTGTAAAATACCAAAGTAGGATTTAGTGTGGGAATGGGTAAAGAGGAATGAAGGAGAGTTGAAGACATGGCTTCCTTATTTTAAAACACAGTGACTCATGAATGCAAATTAATGCATTTCTGTTATGCTTGCAAATTCATGGTTAATTCCCACCTTAGCATAACCACCATATTTTCAGGGCAAAATGTTCATGTGGTAAATTTTTTTCTACTGTATTTATTTGATTCTAATTTTTATGGGGTAATACCAAAAATATGGAAAAAGTAGAATAGTGTAATGAGCCTTCGATACCTATCCTCCCACTTCTGTCTATGGTTAGCCCTGTACCCGGCTCGCCTCACAGTCCCAGTCCCCTTCACTGGATTGTTTTAATGCAAATTCAAAAGTATGTGGTAAGAATTTTTGTCTTTATGGGAACATTTTAGAGGATGTTACACTTTAGAGGGTATCACCCACATGGAGAGCAAAAGAAAGATGAGAAGTACATTCTAAAGAAAACTGGGCATGGTGGCTCACCCCTATAATCCCAGCACTTTGGGAAGTTGAGGCAGGAGCATTGCTTGAGCCCAGGAATTCTGTCTCCGAAATAGAGACAGAGACAGAGAGAGACAGAGAGAGGGGGTGTAAGACAGAGAGAAGGGGAGTAAGGAAAAGAAAAGAAAGAAGGAGAAAATGGAGGAGAAGCAAAGCAAGGCAAGGCGGTTGAAACAGTAGTAAGGAAGAGTGGTAGCATATCCCCTTATCCTATACCATCATAACATCATGGATCACAGGGAATTCACATTTTTAGCAATGGGGACATAGGTTTTTGATTGTGCATGTCACTGCAACTATGGTATGTGAGTTAATTCCTGTTTTCTATATCTCACGAGCACCTCTGCAACTCAGCCTGAACCTCGCCTATGAAAGTGGCAGAGGGAAGCTGTTAAGCTCCAAGAGACCCATAGACAACGGCCACTAGAGCATCTTGAGGGCAGGAGCCATGTCTGTTTGGGGTGGTACTATAGTGGCTTGCACAGTGCTTTGCACATATTTGTTGCATGAGTGGATTCTTCCATCCACAGAACTCTCACTTGAGTGAGTGCAGGAAGATTTGTAGAGCTCTTTCCATATACAGTTTCCCCCCACCGGAGTACTGTAAAGACAAAGCAGAGTCCCAGGAGCAGTTCGTGGGATTCGTTGTGCTTTGAATCTTTCCGTGTGAAATGTATATATTTATCTGAAATCTTAAAAAACTAATTTGGTAATGGCCTCTGGCTTTTATCAACAGAATTGAAACACACTCACACGCACAATATAGTCATTACCATTTTTCTAAAACAGAAGTTTGGGGTTTTTTTTTTTATTTTTTATTTTAAGACAGACTCTTACTCTTGTGGCCCAGGCTGCAGTGCAGCGGCACCATCTTGGAGGCTGACGGCAACCTCCGCCTCCCGGATTCAAGCAATTCTCCCTCAGCCACCCAAGTAGCTGGGATTACTGAGTCACACCACCATGCCTGCCTAATTTTTGTATTTTTAGTAGAGACTGGGTTTCACCATGTTGGCCAGGGTGGTCTGGAAATCCTGACCTCAGGCGATCTGCCAACCTTGGCCTCCCAAAGTGCTGGCATTACAGGTGTAAGCCACTGTGCCCGGCCTGGAATTATTTTTTAAAGATGCTTTTCTACTACTTTCGTCATTTAAAATGACTCAACTTTTTTCCCCTGACACAGGCAGTAGATATATATGAATTCTTTGGGGTTGAATTCAAGTTTGAAATTTTAATCTGTAGACTAGGTAGCCTCTGAGATATGTGCCACTGCATAATCCATACCACAATCCCTGCCTTGTGTATTTTTTCTAGAAGGCTCCCATGCCATCATTTCTGAGCATATATCACCTTCTCCATTCTACCTACACGTTGGCATAAAGTCCCAACACTCTAATTGGCTCACTACTTAAAAAGCATTGCTGACTACTTCCTTAAACTGCCTTGTATTCTTTGTGATTAATACATTTGAAACTGATTTACCCTGGGATGGGGAGGATGGGAAGGAACCCTACATTTTAAGGGCTTGAAAACAAGTTGGTTATATTTTTTAACTATACTGAGAAGGGGATAGGGTCAGAACTCAATAAGGGATCTGAAATCACTGAAAATAATTCCTGAATATTGAAGGGTATAATTTGGCCTATATCCTGTAAACAGCTGCCTGTATCTTGTAAACAGACTCAATCAGATGCTAACAGATATTTGTCAGAATTGCACATGCCAGAGATTGAAATGGAAAGTGGACATAAGCCATTTTGGAGCTAGGCTTTCCCAACAACAGGCCCCGGGACTCTTTGGGTTCTGCCATCTAGACACATAGGGGATGGCTTCTTCAGTGTTTTCCTCCCCCATGAGCTCCCTAAAACAAGGAAGCAAATCCACAGTTCCTTGAAACCTCTTAGTCTCTAAGCTATAGTTGAATGCAACAAACACATATTTAATATTGTTTTTATCTGCTTAATTGTAAGCTAGAATTGAACACAGACTAGTTTCAAATTTTATTTGCTTAACTTTATGAGTCCTTTCATTAAAAAAAGGATTTCTCTTCTGTTTGCCTATCAATACTCTAAGCATTATGGATTTACACATAAATATATAGTTTTCATTCCCAAAGGGCTTGCAGTTTAGTTGGGTAGATAAGACATGTACAAGAAAGAATTAATGAATATAGCAGCATGTAAAAAAAATTACTTAAGTTGTGTGGTGCAATGGTACTGATTAAGTATTACGGGTGGTAAGAGCAAAAGAGAAAACACTGGCATTGACTAGAGCCTTTGGATCCTGGCACGTGGTACTTGCACAGAAAATAGCTGCTGAACACAGAATGGGCCATTAAACACCATTTATAGTAGCCTCAAAAATGTGAAGTATTCAGGGATACATTTGACAAATGATGTACAAAACCTATATACCAAAAACTGTAAAAGACAAATTAAAGAAGACCTAAATAAGTGGAGAAATATATTGTCAGTGGGCCAGAAGGCTCAGTATTAAGCTGTCAGTTCTTCCCAGAGTAATCATTGATTTATAGATTTATAGATTAAGTAGTCAAAAATCTTACCGGACTCTTTTTTTAGGGATTGACAAGCTGATCCTAAAATGTAAATGCCAAGGACCAAGAATAATAGCCAAAACGACTTTTGAAAAGAAGACCAAAGTTGGAAGAAGGACTTGAAATACCTGATTTCAACAGTTATTATAAAGCTACAATAATCAAAGCAGTGTGGTATTGGCATAAAGAGTGAAAAATAGGTAAATGAAACTGAATTTTATAATAAGTCCAGAAATAGACCCACACGAGTATAGTCATTCAATATTTGACAAAGTTGCCAAGGTAATTCAATAAAGAAAGGATAATTATTTCAACAAATGATACTGGAACAACTGGTTAGCCATAACCCAAAAGTTAAGCCTCAATCCGTACCCCCCATAGCATGTGCAGTATTAACTCAAAATGAATTTATAGACCTAATGTAAGAGCTAAAATTACAGACATTGTCTTGGTTCATTCAGATTATTATAACAAAATACTGTAGATTGAGCAGCTTGTAAACAACAGAACTTTACTTCCTACAGTTTGGAGACTGGGAAGTCCAAAATCAAACACTGGCAGATTGAATGTCTGATAAGGATTCACTTCTTTCGTAGATGGCCATCTCCTCACTGTGACCTCACATGGCAGGAGAGGCTAGCTCCCTGTAGTCTCTTTAAAAAGGGCTCTAATCCCATGAGGGCAGAGCCCTCATGATCTAATCACCTTCCAAAGGTTCTACTTACTAATAGCATCACCTGTGGGTTAGGATTTCAACATATGAATTTGGGAGAGACACAAACATTCAAACCATGACAAACATCTGAAAGAAAACGTAGGAAAATAATCTTAGTGAATTTGGGCTTAGCAAAGATTTCCTAAGTATGACACATAAAAGAACATTAAATATAAAAGAAAATTTAATAAATTATACTTCACCAAAATCAAAATGTTTGCTCTTCAAGGCACGGTTACAAAATAAAACAGCCAGAGAGCAGACCAGAAGGAAGAAAATTGCAAAACATATATATGACAAAGAACTGTTATCCAGAGTCTACAAAGAACTGTTACAACTTATGAATAAGAAGACAAACAGCTCAATAAAATTTAGGCAAAAGATTTGAACAAATATGTAGCCACTGGGGAAATGCAAATTAAAGCCACAATGAAATTAATACTATACACCTACTAGAATGGTTAAAATTTAAAAGTTTGACCAAAACAAGCATTGGCAAGGATGTAGAACTGGAACTTTTGTGGAAATATAAAATGATACATTGACTCTGAAAAACAGTTGGTTAGTTTTTTACAAAGTTAAGTATACACCTGCCAGATGACCCAGCCATTCTACTTCAGCTACTTAGTCAAGAGAAATGAAAGCATAAGTCTACACAAAGACTTGCAGATGAATGTTCACAACAGCTTTATTTATAATAGCCAAAAGGTGGAAACAACCCGAAAGTCCATCAACAAGGAATGGATAAACAATTAGTGGGATATCCATTACAATGGAATACTACTCAGCAATAAAAATGAGTATACTATTGGTACACACAACAAAATGGATGGATCTCAAAATAGTTATGCTGAGTGAAAGAAACTAGGTGAAGAAGAGTACATGCTGCATGATGTACTATTTATATAATTATAAATTTATGTAGAATTCTAGCGAATGCAAATTATAATGATAGGAGAACAGTGGTTGCCCGGGAACAGGAGCAGTGTAGTTGTGGAAGTGAGAGAGTACAAGAAGAAACTTTAGGAAGATGCTGTATATGTCCATTTTCCTTATTGTGATTTCTCAGGTGTCAAAAACTTGAAATGTGCAATTATAGATCAGTTATTTCCCAAAACTATAAAAAAAGAAAAAATAATCCAGGCGCAATGGTTTATGCCTGTAATTCCAACACTTTGGGAGGCCAAGTTGGGCAGATCACAAGGTCAGGAGTTCAAAATCAGCCTGGCCAATATGGTGAAACCCCATCTCTACTAAAAATACAAAAAAATTAGTGGGGGCGTGGTGGTGCACACCTGTAGTCCCAGCTACTCAGGAGGCTGAGGCAGAAGAATCGCTTGAACCCAGGAGGTAAAGGTTGCAGTGAGCCAAGATTGTGCCACTACACTCCAGCCTAGGCAACAAAGCAAGTCTTAAAATAATAATAATAATAATAATTGATTGCCTACGTGGCCATTTTCATTTGCATGATGACAGAAATCAAAGAGCTATTTTCAACATGAGCTCAGTGTCTCATTGATGTCAGCAAGAGATTGTATATTAAGTTAAACAGAGAAGCTAATGCAGTCACAATTTGTGGGTCTTTGTTTATTTGACTAGGTTTATAGCTCCTTTTTATAGCGTGAGTTTGCATTTGTTTCAAGAAAATTGCTCTTAAGAAATAGTATTCTGTGTATGGTACCTTTGGAGAATAAATTGGGTATATTATAAAATTAGATTGATTAGATTTTAGTTTGTGCAAGATAGACACTAATACCTCTGTACTCTTGAACCTCTGCTCTCTAGAGCCCCAGGTGGTAGGCAAGTTACTGGATTTATGCACCATGCTAAGTGGGCCCAATCAGCCTTCACCAAGGGATCTGAAGGCCTGGTCAAGGGCTCTGGCTCTGATGCTTAATAAACATGTGATCTCAGCAAGTCATGTGTCACTGAGCCTCAGTTTCCTCATGTAAAATGAGAGTAATAATACCTATCTCGCTTGCCTCCAAATTGATACAAGAGCATACTGCTCTTTGAAAGCTGTAAAGTGGCATGAAAATACAAGGAGTTGTTATTTCTGTTGTTCTCCTGCTCTGGATCCCAAAGTGCTCATCCATTGCTCAAGAAAACCAAAGGTATATAATCTTTTCAATTTACAAGAAGGAAAAGAAGTTATCTCATGATGTAACTGATGATGTCACTAAAACTTATGACACTATGGCGATGAACACACCACCCTGCTCCTTCAAAAGCTGTTTTTTCTCCCTTCCCTCTTTTCCCTCCTTTGCTTTCTCATTTTGCTCCATTCATTTAGTCAACAGATAGTTGCCAAGTGCCTGGCAAGTGTCAGGTCCTGTAGGCAATAGAAATAAAACAAGGAAGAAGGCAGATGAGTCACTGCCTCTGAGAAGCTGACATATCAGTGGGAGGTTGTGGTGCAGCTTAACAGGTGCTATGAAAGGAAAAACACGAGGGGCTCGAGAGCACCTAGGAAGACCCCTAACCTAGATTTGGGGGCTCAGGGGAAGGACACCTGAGGATCAGTAAGGGCTAGCCACTCAGAGAGCGGCAGGAGTGTTCCAGTCAAAGGGAACAGCATGTGCAGAATGCATGGAGGAGAGCTTCGTGTGGCTGGAGTGAGAGTGTGAAGGCCGGTCAGTGAGAGGAGAGTGGGGAAATTTCCCAGGACAGATGGTGCTGGGGCCTTGTAAGCCTTGGTGAGAGCGGCAGGGAGCCATCTGGTTCCCTGCTTATAGTTTTAAGCAGGAAATCGACATGACTGGCTTGCCAGTTTACTGTCTCTGCAGTAAGGCTTCCTGCTCGCAGCTCCCAGAGTTCCTTGTGAAGCCGTGTTGGTGGTCTTCAAGATTAAGAAGGTTGCTGACCTCTTTCTAGGCAAGATTTTCTTGGATAGAACTTAGCTTATAGTGACCAAACTGACTTTGTTTACATTGTTTTCTGCCAAGAAAACAGAAACGTCTCCAAATAAACAGTGACTATTACTTATAAACTGGTTAGTGAAACCATAATTTTCAGTGTTTCCCTCACGATTTGTTGTATGGTTGCAACATAGACTTTTTTTTTTTTTTTTTTTTTTGAGAGAGTCTTGCCCTGTCGTCCACACTGAAGTGCAGTGGCGCAATCTTGGCTCACTGCACCTCGCCTCCCACAGGTTCACGCAATTCTTGTGCCTTAGCCTCCCACTCATATAGTCTTTTTTTTTTTTTTCTTTTTTGAGATGGAGTCTTGCTCTGTCACCCAGGCTGGAGTGCAGTGGTGCAATCTCGGCTCACTGAACCTCCACCTCCTGGGTTCAAGTGATTCTCCTGCCTCAGCCTCCCGAGTAGCTGGGATTGTAGGCATGCGCCACCATGCCTGGCTAAGTTTTGTATTTTTAGTAGAGACAGGGTTTCACTATGTTGGCCAGGCTGGTCTGGAACTCCTGACCTCAGGTGATCTGCCCATCTTTGCTTTCCAAAATGCAGAGGTTACAGATGTGAGCCACTGTGATCGGCCAAATTTTTATATTTTTAATAGAGACTGGGTTTTGCCATGCTGGCCAGGCTGGTCTTGAATTCCTGGCCTCTCATGATACACTCACCTTGGTCTCCCTAAGTGCTGGAATTACAGACATGAGTCACCATGCCCAGCCAACACAGACATTTTAAATGGGGATCATACACCAGAGAGAAAATTGTACTCTCACAGAGAAGACCAGAAATACTTGAATAGAGAGGAACCTCTGTGAGCTTAAATGCAATGAGTTTTTTTTCACAGTAGGATAATTAATTTCCGTTTTCATTTTCCCCAATGCTCCATTGGCATTGGAGGAAGAAAACCATACCCTGGGAAGATGTGCTAACTTCTGCAGTCCACAAGAATACTATTAAGAATGTGCCTGCAATTTTTGGTTATTTGTACTTGTGTTGATCTTTCCTTTATCTTTTTATTTTATAGCTTTAAGTTTCTTTGGACAAGGTCTCTTAACTATAATTTTCAAATGTCTTGCTCTCCTATACATAATAATAACATAAAATCTTTACAGAATTTCCCCCAGGTGTCAAGGTAGCCTATTGTCTTTTTGTTTTTACATTAAATATCTGTCTGGGAAAAAAAATCTCTATGACATGAGAATTCCAAGATTTAAAGGACATGAGCACAGTGTGGCAAATTCACAGATTCATACTGTGGCAGCTGAAGGAATGGTTTCCATCCTTTTGGGTGGAGAAGTCTATCAAGAGGGCCAGGGTCTTCAGGTGTGGCAGTGAATTGTTGTTGAACAAAATTATTAGTGTCTATTTTGATCATCGTTACATAGCTGATATATATATATATATATGTTATATATGTATACATAGCTGTAATATATATATATGTGTGTGTGTGTGTGTGTGTACACATACAGTTCAGATATAGACAGCCTGTCTGCATAAAAGTGACTGTCATAGGACAGTAAGTGTATTTGGCACAGGCCATCAGCAGAAATGAGAGTGCCAAGTTGGACATAGCACAGGTTTCTTATAAAATAGTGAAAATTCAAGTCTGCCTAATTCAAAAGTAGTTTTGAGCAAGTCTAATGCACATATGAAATATTAGTTCAAACAAGCAAAACAAAGCACCCATACAATATCTCAAAGGATACTGTTAATAGTGCCTAACAAGGAAGAAGACGGTATGCTGTCACTGCCATAATTATAAGCTGGCATCAGTCTCTACATGGGTGAGCATCAACACTGTTTCTTACAACAGTGTATGAAACTCAATATTAAGAATTTTTTACAAAAAAAAACCCTAACGTGTGTATGTGTATGTGTGTATATGACTAGGTTAAGCGTGGCATTTGGAACCAAGGACTCTAGTTAAAGTACCCAGTCTGCCATTAATGTGACAATATCTGTGAGCTTCTCACTGACTCATTTTTCTTTTTTCTCATCTCAGTTTCTTCATCTCTGAATTGACACACCAGTTTACCAGTGAAAATGTCAGCTCCAGGTTACAATGGCTCAGTGCCTGGAAGCCCAGCATTTGGGGAGTTCAAGACAGAAGAATCACTTGAGGCCAGGAGTTTGAGACCAGCCTGGGCAACATAGCAAAACCCTATCTCTACAAAAAATTTTGTTTAATTAGCTGTGCATGATGGCATGTTCCTGTAGTCCTAGCTACTCAGGAGGGTGAGGTAGGAGGATTGCTGGAGCCCAAAAATTCAAGCCTATAGTGAGCTGTGATCACACTCCAGCCTGAGCGACAGAATGAGACCCTGTCTCTCCCTCTCTCTCTTTTTCTTTTTTTGAGAAGGGTCTCTCTCTGTCACTCAGGCTGGAGTACAGTGGCTTGATCTCAGCTCACTGCAGCCTCTATCTACCTCCCTGGCTCAAGGGATCCTCCCACCTTGGCCTCCTGAGTAGATGGGACTACAGGTGTGTGCCACCACACCTAGTTATTTTTTTGGTATTTTTTGTAGAGGCTGGATCTTGCTGTGTTGCCCAGGCTGGTCTCAAACTCCTGGGTTTACATAATCCGCCCACCTACACCTCCCAAAGTGCTGGGATTACAGGCATTAGCCACCATACCTGGCCAAGACCCTGTCTTGTAAAAGTAGGGCGGGAGACTATTTTATTCTCCTGAGAAACAAAATCAGGTTTAAAAAGAAGACTTTCTTTTGAGACACATTGACTCTTGGTTCAAAGCCTTGCTTGAATGCCTGCTGATATATATCCTGACCAATTTCTGTAGCCTCTCTGAGCTTGCTCTTTTATTTGTAAATGTGCGTCTAATAATATTTAACTCACTAAGTTTACAAAATAACTAGTGTTTATGAAATCATAAAACAGAGGACTTTGTGCTTTGCAAGTGCCCAACGATGTTTTCTACCTTTTTTTTTTTTTTTTTTTTGAGATGG
>NW_016107495.1:1904392-1929267 GCF_001604975.1 Cebus imitator
TTCACTCTTGTTACCCAGGCTGGAGTACAATGGTGCGATCTCGGCTCACTGCAACCTCTGCCTCCTGGGTTCAAGCAATTCTCCTGCCTCAGCCTCCCAAGTAGCTGGGACTACAGGCGCACGCCACCATGCCCAGCTAATTTTTGTATTTTTAGTAGAGATGGGGTTTCACCATGTTGACCAGGTTGGTCTTGATCGCTTGACCTCATGATCCACCCACCTCGGCCTCGCAAAGTGCTGGGATTGTAGGTGTGAGCCATCGCGCCCGGCCTGTTTTCTACCTTTTAAAAGTACCAAAAGCACTTGCTAAAAAATGGGAGTGGTACATTGATTTAAAACATTTCCTCTTTACAATTATCTAGATGTCCTACCCTTAAACCTAGATGAGAAATGGAAATAGAGTAATAGGGATGAGATACATAAATTGCTATTTTTGTTAGAAGGAATCAAATAATTGTGTCTGCTACAGCCATAGTAGAGAGCACTAGTAACCAAGCCTCATTCCATGTCAGAATCATTTGGGGAACTTTAAAAAAAAAAAAAAAACATGTTTCAACTTCTATTTCTCCCAGTATGTATGATTCTTCCTGAGCAACCCTCTAGCTAAAAATCCTGCATATGAAATAAGATAAAATAAAAACTGAAAGTAACATAACTTCAGAGGCCAGAAATAATGTTTAAGCAAGATCCAGAAGATTAGGTTAGCACTAAAGACAGCTTTCAGAAAACCCAGACATCTACTTAGCCACCATGTCCTTTAACTTAAGTTCCGATAACCTAATTAGAGGTGGGAGACAAGGACTAAATCCAAGATTTTGACCAAGGCGGGGAGCCCAGTAAGTCCATATGAAGTTGAGACCCCTAAAGTGCAATACCCTCCATTTAAAGATAAATTAGAAGGTCATCTGTGCTACAGAGGGATAATGCAAGGAAATATGCTTATGTTGACCTAGGTTTGGGGTAGAAAGAAGAAAAAGCTCTCTCCTGAAAATTCACCACCACAGGACAGCTTTAAAGGAAATTTGCAGCCTGGATTTACAATGATCAGAATGGCCCCAAAAACCATCAACCAAAGAGTGTTCTTTAAGCATAGTCCTGAACTGTTGGTACCTGAGGTACCTTCCTGCTGTGGATCCAGAGTATTTGTCCTTCCTTCTCCTCCTTGCCTTTAGCTCCAGTGAGTAGATACCAGGGAAACCTGAGACTGGGCCTTTGTTGCCCTTGAGAAATTAGATTGTATAGTTGGCCGAAATATTTTTCATTAATATCAGCATTACTTCAGCCCTTTAAGTAAGAAGAGACCCGCTGTGACATCAACTGTCTTTGGTCTTGACTTGCGGGATACAAGTAGGAGGGGAAAATAAAAAGGAAAGGAAAAAGAAGAGAACTTTTTAATGCCTTACCTGTATTTAGAATCTGTTCTAATAATAACACCTCCCCTGCCCCCAACTATCCTCATAAAACGTATAAAATACCTAAAGCAAGTCCACTCTGAATATTAGGGAGGAAAGCCAGGCAGTGTGGGTTACGAGTATGGTAATTTACCTAAGATTATTAGAATTTTTGGTTTGTTGGCTTGAATTTGTATACCTGTTACCATGGTTCTATCCCAGCCTGTCTTTAAGTGCCTTGTTTCTGCACTTCTTGGATTCCTTTTTATAATGCAGTGCTAATCCCTTTGCTGGGTCAGCATCGAGGGCAAACAATTGATTTTAGAAGCACTGTGCCAGTTGGTGTAATCCCAGAAGCAGGGTGGCATGTGTGACATTGCATGCTGAGTTGACGTCTTAGCCGACACATATCCTTTGCTCTTTTGTTACGTACTTATAGCCAGTTGCATGTTTTATGTGCATATTCTTGGCTAGGCTGGCACAGGTAAGTACCAACCAGCTATTCCAGTTCCCAGCCTGTATTTGCTATTTGAGTGGCTGTGGGTTTTTCTAGCAGATAACAGTATTTGTTTCTAAATTTTAAAAATTCATAAGTGACTGTGTTCATTACAATTCACCCAACTCCTAGAATTGTGCTTGGCAAATACTAAACACACGATTTTTTTTTAATGATTATTATTTTGTTTAGACTGCAATTAGGGCCCAGAAGATGTGATCGAAACTAGATATTAGCCTAAGGAGATGAGGTTCACTAAGCACTAGTGTCCTAAGCTAAGGCAGAAGAAGAGTTTGGGAGCTGTGTTGACCCTTTAGTTGTCAAGTGAGGAACAGAGAACCAACTCGTGGTGGGACAGGGCCCGTAGATTGGGTTCTATGAAGGCGGCAGTTGGGAGTTTGAAGGACCTGCAGTTTCTGGCCAAAATTTAGGAACCATTGTTGACAGGTATGGAATGAGACATCCTAGACCGTAAGACCTAAACAAGTGTTCTTTATCTAGGATTGGCACCAAGGCAATGGGTGGAGCTGGACAGTTCCTACCACCTGTTATTTTGTAAAGTAAATATTAGGAAACTCCTATTCATTTTGTGTGTGTTGATGAAAGTAAACTGCTAACTACAGTTAGCCCTTGTGTCTTTTCTACTAAATGTGTGAAATGTGTCTTTTAGGGAAATATAATACGCATTTTCATTCTTGTTTACCCTCTTCATACGTAGCTTGTTTAGAATCAACTTTCCAAAACAATCCTTCCTATCTTCTAGGCTATTGACAGTGAACAACACTAAAAGAAGGAGAAGCCAGGACAGGACATTGTATATCTTCACTAAATTCTTTTCCCCTCATTAGTCATTGCTGAGTCTCCTGTATTCATTTTTCATTGATCATCATTCACCATTTGCATCTCACTGAGTCCAAGTGTCTCTCCATACATGTTTGTCCCTTATTACCCTGTAGTAATGGAAGGCTACAAAAGCTAATTTGTTAGAGAAGTGAATGAAATATAATGGCATGTGTAAATATTAACTCTCTTCTTCACTCCCTGTTAATAAAAGCAGTACATCATTTCCCAGGACCTATCCATTTGTAATCATACCGTGCACACACTTAATTAGCCAGGGGGGTAAAGTGCATAATAGTAGCCAGCCTGGGAGTTTGCTGGAGCAATTAATTGGCTTTGTCGTCTATAAGTAATAGTTTAAATAACTTCCTCTTGCCTACTTCACTGAACAGCCAATCAGATTCAAGCAATAGATAGCATCATTGACCTTTCCAAAAACAGACTTAACACTATGTTTGTCTTATTAAAAGCTCTATGCTGTTTACTAGTTCACCAGGTTTCTATGGGGTTTCTTGTTTGTTTGTTTTGAGACAAAGTCTTGCTCTGTCACCCAGGCTGGAGCGTAGTGATGCAATCTTGGTCCACTACAACCTCTGCCCCCCAGCTTCCAGCAATTCTCCTGCCTCATCCTCCCAAGTAGCTGGGACTACAGGTGTGCGCCACCATGCCTGGCTAATTTTTTTGTATTTTTAGGAGAGACAGAGTTTCACCATGTTGGCTAGGCTGGTCTTAAACTCCTGAGCTCAAGAGATCCTCCTGCCTCAGCCTCCCAAAGTGCTGGGATTACAGGCATGAGCCACCAAGCCTGGCCTCTATGGGTTTTTTAATGGGGAGAAAAAGAGGAGGGAATTTTGGTAATAACTAAGGATCTGTGTCCTGTGTTCCATTTTTTAAAAAGTAGGCCGGGCACGGTGGCTCACACCTATAATCCCAGCACTTTGGGAGGCCAAGGCAGGCAGATCACCGGATGTCAGGAGTTCAAGATCAGCTTGACATGGAAAAACCCTGTCTTTACTAAAAAAAAAAGGCAAAACATTAGCTAGGCATGGTGTTGCATGCCTGTAATCCTAGCTACTTGGGAGGCTGAAGCAGAAGAATCACTTGAACACAGGAGGTGGAGGTTGCAGTGAGCTGAAATCGCGCCATTGCACTCCAGCCTGGGCAACAAGAGCAAAACTCTGTCTCAAAAAATAATAATAAAAAGTAGTACATTATTGTGTTGTATTAAAGTGTCTTTTTTATTTTTTTAGGATTTGACTATAAGGAAAGAAATTTTAGTGTGCAACATGATAGCAGAAATAAACAAGCTGTCAGATTTTGGAAATGAATGTGAATTTCATTTTCTTTGGTCCTAATATCACATAATTATTCTTTTTACACAAAAATACCATATGGCTAATGTGGACCCAATCTCCTCAACATTTGTTTGCTGCCTTACACACACATTTTTATTTTTATTTATTTTTCTTTTTTTATATGTGGATCTTCAAGTGGGATGCCAAGAGAGATGATATTTCTGAGGAAGTCAGTGCACACTCAAAGAGGATACGAAGCCGGTCTAGGTGTTGCGTGGTGCCCTGATACTCTACATGCATAGGAAGAAGTTTATTTTTATTATTTATATTTATTATTTGTTTGTGGCCTTAGTTGTCACCAAGAGACCATTGTTAATTTTGCCTAAAGCTTTTCTGTTGTGTTTAGGTGGCTTTTTATTATAAAGGGAAGAAAAAAAAATCAAGAGTTTGGCCAAACTCTTAACTTTTGGCTCTGTCAGGAGTCTCGTCTCCACTTTGTAGCCTCAACTAATCCTCCATAGCTTCTTGCCAGAGATTTCTTAAGTCTTAAGACTTGTAAAGATGCTGGCAAAAAACTGCAGTGCATCAGCAGGAACAGGTTGCAAAATGAAGACAAAGCCTCTGGCAAGACACAGGAAGATTAATAGAAGCCAGGCCATGAAACAGAGATGAAGCCCCAAATGGTGAAAGATCACTGAGGTCACAGTACAGATACAGAGCTGGGTGTTCGTCATTGGGGGAATCATGTGGGGTGAGCCACGGGGCCCAGTTGGCCAGGGGAACAATTCCGAACTGCAGGTCAGGAGCATCCTTTGCCAGAGGAAGTTAAAAGCTTTTAGAACTGGGAGTGCTCAGAGATCCCAGAACAATCTCTAGATGCAATTTACACCTCCACTCCGATAAGGAGTGTGAGACCAGATGGAAAAGCACTACTGGGTCAGAGAGTGAAAATAAATCCTAGAGAAGATGCCAGAAAGATTTGGCTAAGCACTACTTAATGGAATAAAATTCGTGACTGGGGTACTTACGATGTTCCTAATGTTGGATTATTTTAGCTCTGCTCTATTAGTAGTCCTCAACTTTGATCCCAGCCTCTCTCCCTTCCTGTCTCTTCCCACATCCCATTGAGTCCCCCCTTCCCTGAAGCCTTCCCCCTCCTGCTTCCCTTCCATGCCCCTGCCCCTTCCCTATCTTCTCTCTCTCCCTCCCCTTTAAAATGTGACTTTTTCTCAATAGTTTTATCAAGGACTACTTTCCTATAATGTTGAGTAAGAACTTCCCCAAAGAATAGAAAAATCCACCTTATTTCCGGCATGTAGTTGCTTCAGAAACAGCTGAGTAAACTGGACTTACCCAAGTTGGACTTAGTAATGTTGCCCTAGTTATGCGATGAGAACGTATTAGTTGGAGGCTTTTGTTCATTCAGCACAAGCAGCTGGGAGAGGAAATGGCATTATTTAACTTGTTAATAGAGTATCTTTAAATATGAAAAAGAATTGGAACCTATGAATACAAATAGTCAGGACTCTCGTCCTTTCTTTAGACTTAAAAAGAGAGAAAACAGAGACTTAAATAAAAATCTTCCACAGGTAGTACAATATAAAAAGCCTGTAAAACATTACCTCAAGTATATATGCCTTGAGTGCTTCAATCATGGAACTATTCCTCCCTTGTTTTACTGCAGTTGATTATGGCAAAGCACCAGCATGGATTTTGTGTCTTAACCTCACCTGTGTCCTCGTATACCTCCACAGAAAGAATGCCTTCTTACTGATGTATGGTACGGGACACATCTTCTCTTGAGTGTAGGGTGTGCCCAAATTAAGATGTACTAGAGTTAAGAAAGCCGAAATGAAGTGTCAGAGTGAGCTAAGGTGACAGGTTGTACCTTGACCTTTATAATGAATGCACTTAATTTACTTATTTTAGCTCTCTCTGAATATGTTTGGCCTTATGTTTTAGGATCTGGGTTTCTCATCTCAAAGCATTTATCAATTAATTCCACAAGAAAAGGGCTTGCTTTTAAAGGCTGCTGAGAAACAGTTACGATCTCTAGTAGTTAGAAAACTCAATTCAGATCACTGTCATCCCACAGCCTATTTTATTCCATTTAGCTACATATGTCAGTCATGAATTTCAGGAAGACCCTCATGGATGAGTACCAAATAATTTTGGCAAAGCATTTTCTGCTTTTTTGTGTGAGGGTGGGTGTCTCTGGCACCTTGGGTTACAGAGCTGAATTCATCATACTTGTTAGTTGATAGCACATTGTCATCACTACCAGTCTGTACCTGGTTCTGCTTTTGTTTTCATCTTTTTACTTTTTCAGCTTCCATCTCCACTCTATTCCCATTCCCTTTAACAACATTCTTATTTATTTATATGCCCTTAAAAATATAGTGGGTTGTTTTGTGGACTTTACATAAGAGATATTTTTCATTTATATAGGTCATATACTGAAATTCTCATTCTGTTTCTTACATTCACTTGGCTTTATGCTTTTAAAAGCTTTCCTTTTACATTTATGTTGTTGAACCTGATTGCCATGTGGGGTTCCATAGCAGGCATCCACCACACTCGTCTTTCCATTCCCATGGTGATAAGCAGCCCAGTTGTCTTAGCTTGCTGGGATGAACATCCCTAGAGCACCGCCAGATTGCTCTTCCGGAAAGGCTGCGCCAGTTTAGAATTCCACCAGCAGCATTTGAGGATGCTTGTCTTCCTATATCCTTGCCAATACTTTGTATTACCCAAATTTATCATTTTTGCCAATCATTACAGTATCTTGCTTTAATTTGTACTTCTCTGATTACTGGTAGGCTGATCATTGTTTATTTGCTTTTACCCATTTAAGCTTCCCCTTCTGTTTTTTTATCCTATTTTTACATTTGTTTCTTATTTGTTGGAATTACTTACATATTCTGATACTAATCTTTTATTTGAGTCTTTGTTACTCTCTTCTCCCCGTAAATTACCAGTCTGTTCATTTTATCTGTAATGTCCATCTTGGAACAAAAATCCTTATTTATCCTACTTAAATTTTTTGTAGCTTTCTAGAGAAAAATGTAATTTTGTATTTGCATTAAGCTAGAGGCTGGCAGTAGATGGTATGAAAATGTGATGTTTGGGTCAAGACCTCAGAGAATTCCAGAACTGTTCTGATCTCTGAAACAGAACCAGTGTTACTGAGTGCATTTTCTACGAACCTTCAGGAGAAGTATAAGCATGGGGGACTCACTGGTTACCCACGGTATGTGCCAGGGCTGGAGTCATTTGTGCGGACTATCCTGGTTCTTTGGCCTATGTTTTCTCAACATACTTACGAACAAGGCCCTTTCAGATGCCCAGATAAGTGCAGAGAAATTAGTCACTAAATTCTAATTCAGCCTGAAGTTTCGCTCGGTGGGAAATTTTTGAATATAAGTATCTTGTGTTATCATATAATAGTAGCACTTATTTTCTAGCTTTAGCAAACCTTTATTGAGTGCTTACTATGTATCAGGTATGTTCTAAGAGCTATACATTTATTATCTCATTCAGTCTATGCATCAACCTTATCAGGTAGTTATAACAGAAGTAATATTCTGAATTCACCAAATCCCATTTCATATTCCTCCATTATAGAAACATAGAAAATGATACTTCCCATAACTCCCAGCCCCCCCCTCCCCGTATGGGCCTGGACCTTGCATGTAACGAGTTCTTGTCAGTGATATACAAGCAGAGTTGACAGCGTCACTTTCAGGTTGAGCTGGTTAAAACAAACAAACAAACAAAAAAAAAACCTTCTTTTTAAAATCAGATTCTGCTGGCCAAACTGAATCACTAGGTCATTGAAGACAACTGCCCTGGGTGATCATTCATGCCAGTAGCTGACTTTCTGTGATTTATTGTCTTAATAAGACATTCTCTGATTGATATTGGGAAAAAGGGGCTTTTGTTACTGCAGCATTGCCTAACCTAGCCTAACTAAAAAAGCAAGTACAGCTGGGCACGCTGGTTCATGCCTGTAATCCCAGCACTTTGGGAGACCGAGACAGGTGGATCATGAGGTCAAGAGATCAAGACCATCCTGGCCAACATGGTGAAACCCTGTATCTACTAAAAATACAAAAAAAAATTAGTGAGGCGTGGTGGTGTGTGCCTGTAGTCCCAGCTACTCGGGAGGCTGAGGCAGGAGAATTGCTTGAACCCGGGAGGTGGAGGTTTCAGTGAGCTGGTAACGCACCACTGCACTCCAGCCTGGTGACAGAGTAAGACTCCGTCTCAAAATAAATAAAGTTAAGTAAGTAAGTACTATTATTACCTCATTTTACAGATAAAGAAAGCACCGGGAGATTAACTTGCATAAGTTCCTCACAGTGTATGTCTGATACCAGAGCCCACCATGTGAGCCTCAGTGCAGTTCTTCCTATGAAATTAATATGGTCTTAAGTTTAACCTCAGTTAGGTCCCAAACCTTATGTAGAGTGTGGAGTGAAGCTAAGTAACTTTGCTTGTTTTAGTTAAATAGTCATTAGCAATCTGTGATGTTTATTTTATATGTATGTCTGTATAGATAGTTAGATAGATAGATAAAAAGTATCTGACTTACAGCAATAATAGATGAATAGAAATTTATTTCTCCTAAACAGCACTAGAATAATTTGGCTAGTTCTAGAAGTGTAAACGCTTTTATTAATACTTCAGCTTTTAAAATATTAAAAATTCTGTTGCTGGCTTTCTTTTCAAATTAGTTTGTTAAAATTATTCCATTCGTTTAATTTAATTCCATGGAAAAATCAAGTAGTACTTAGGAAGGCTTTCATGTAGGATTGAGACTGAAGGAAGGATAAAATCTTGATGGCTGGAGGGGTTTCCAGGCAAATGGGCCTACAATGAGCAAATGCATTTATTTTCCAGGATTTGTCAAGCGCCCACTATATACTAATCACTCTTCTGGGTGCTTGGAATATATATTTGAATAATATAGACAAAAATCTATGTTTTCATGGTATTTATATTCTAGCAAAGGTAGGAAAGGATAGGGCAGTTATTTGCAAAGCTGCCAGGTTGCCATAGAGGAAATAAAGCTCAAAGATAAATAGGTACCCTTGGAAACCCAAATGCCAGCCCGAGGAATTTGTGTGTAATTCAGCAAGAGGTAGAGATCCAGGAGACTTCTGCAAAGGGGGAGATACCATGACCTGAGCTGTGACCTAAGACTCTCCGTTAGACAAACAGAATTCAAGAATATTAGAGTGATCAGGAATGGAGAATTAAATATTGACCACAATTGTCCATGCCTTTTCTGAGCCTTAGTTTTTCTTCTGGGTTCTTGATGGTGGTGATGATGGTACTGAAGGATGAGGTGGTGAGTGGAGGCCGAAACCCCACCCGTGCTCCACTTGCCCAACTGCTCTTCCGGCTAAGTCTTATGTTTTTCCTTTGGCACATTCCTCTCTCCAAAGGAAGGGGAGTCTGTTTGTCACCTATCTTCCAGGGCTGACGTCTTTTCTAATTTGCACAAAGATTCCTTATATGCCTGCAGCAGCCCTGATTAAATGGCAGTACTAGGATTTGACCGCAGTCCTACCTAGCTACAAATCCTGTGTGACTTTGCCAGTAGTTTCTACTTCTACAACATTATTTGTTGCTACTCTTATAAGTCTTCGTCAGTGTTTAGTACCATTACGACAACTACTTCCCCTACTACTATTACTGCTATTATGAAGGAGGAGAGGGAAAGAAGAGCATCTGACATTCTTTGAGTGCTGGCTATGTGCCAGGCACAGTGTTTAGTTATTCACATGCATTATTTCATTTAATCTTCACAATCTCCCTGTGAGGTAGGTACTGTTACTGTCTTGCCAAGTGACAGAATAGGAATTGAAGCCAATTGTTCAGACTCCAAATCTGAGGACTTAAAACCACTACACTAGTACCTTCCCTGAATACTTAAGCATGAAATATCTTAGAAGACAAAACGACTGGTCTATGAGAAGTCACATAAAACCACAAAAATAATTTAAAGCAACAAACTTGAGACCTGGTGTGGTGGCTCACATCTGTTATCCCAACACTTTGGGAGGCCAGGGTGGGAGAATTACTTGAGCTCAGGAGTTCAAGACCAGCCTGGGCAACATAGCAAGACCTCATCTCTACTTAAGAAAAAAAAAAAAATCCTAGGATGATGCTTCTGGGAAAAAAACAAGAATATCACCATCAGCTGGGAGGATGACATGCACCTATAGTCCCAGCTACTCGGGAGGCTGAGGTGGGAAAATCACCTGAGCCCAGGGCAGTTGAGGCTGCAGTGAGTCATGATTGCACCACTGCACTCCAGCCTGGATGACAGCAAGACCCTGTCTCAAAAAATAAATAAAAATAAAGCAACCAACTTGAGCAAGGAATAGCATTAATCCAGTACTGTGTCGTGGTAGGTGCTCAAAAAATATTTAACTTGATTTGCACAGATAAATATTTTGAATGTTGGCACTTGAGGGAAAAAAGATAAAGTTAAATCAGAGAATATTCTTAAATATTTTTGTGAACATTTTGATGGTTATTTCTGGATACTTCCAAAGGATTTTAAGTTTGATTGGATAGCCTGTTAATAAGATCTAATTTCACTTCTTCTTTTTAAATACAGGTATGTCTAGTTTACTATTAATTACTGGTATGCTGCTCTGTGATTTAGGACCCTAAGTTTTGCTGTTGTTTTCATTTTTGTTTCATTTTGTTTCTTTCCTTCACAAATGGAACAAAGAGAGATCATACATACATATAGAGAGAATATGTGTTTTCTAAGCATTTCATCAAGAATTGTGAGGGGAGAGGGTATTAAAGGGTGTGTGTGTGTGTGTGTGTGTGTGTGTGTGTGGAGGTGTGTGTGTGTGTGTTTATACACGTACAGACACTTGTGAGAATGGAGTTGACTACCTGCAGCAGATTTCACTGAGCCATGATAGGAAGATAGTTAGCTCCTGGTACTGCTCTCTAGAGTTAATGCAGGCCTGGCTACAGTCAGAGCAGACCTGGGGTGGGACAGAGGGATCCCAGTTCAAGATGTTGTATCTATAACAGGCTGTTTATGTTTATGAAATGTTTCCTAACTGAATATTGATATGAAAGAAAAAAGAAAGCTAGATTGTTGAGTTTAATTTGTAAGTTCTGTAGGACAGTGGTTTTGAGACCTTTAAAATTTTTGTTGTTGTTTATTTAAAGAAAGATTCTAACCCTAGTTTGCACAACTTAGAATCAGAACCCAGCCTGGTGGGACTGCCTGCTGACCCAGTCTTTCCCATATCCAGAAGGGGTCCCCTGAGGCACTGCCTTCTAGGCAAATTCTTCCTTTATTGTACCTTTCCTATAATTTGCTTCTTTCTTTTCTTCTCCCTTCCCTTCCGTCCCCTCCTCTCCCCTCTCTGTGTCTCCCCTCCCCTCTCCTCCCCTTCCCTCCTTGCCTTTCCCTTTCCCCCTTCCCTCACTCCCTTGCTTTTCTTTCTTTTCTTTCTCTTGCACACCTGCATGAGTGCTTACCCTTTTCTCATATTCTTCAGATCGTGTAAGTTCCTGAACAGTTCTAGCTTACTAACAGTTGTAGCCTCTGAGTCCATATGCAGGATTTCACCAAACATTCCCAGGTGAGCAGGGGCTCTGGAGTTGCCAAGTGGGGTGATGGAATGGCAACCTATGACATGTATCTAAATGCCTTAGTTCCTGGTGAACGATTGTAGGTTTCACCCCTCTTTTCTTTTTGTTCCTCGGCGCCCTTTCTCCCCAGAAATTGGAAGCATGGGCAAGTTGTTCTAGTCCCAACTCTGCCTTCAAGCTTGGTGTTCTCAGGCAACTCTTTTAATGTAGCTGGGCCTCAATTGCCTAAAATGTACAGTGAGGCTAAATTCGGTCTGAGGGTCCCTTGCAAATTATTTGCAACAATACAACTTTTGATATTCATGACCAGCTCACTCTTCACAGTTGCTGTCATTCCTCATTTCCACAGCTCAGAGACCCTTCACTGGCTAAAGGTGGGCAAGCTAGGAGTGTGTGTCCATAGCAGAAGTCAACATCTCTCTCAGTCTCCTGATTCTTCCTCAGAGTGGAGGTGGAGTGGGGATGATGATTACTTGGTTTACCTCTAAGGTAATGTTTTCTACAGTAGCTGCGTTGGGTGGAGAAGTTTATGATTACCTACTAACAATCTGCTAGGATTGTCATCCCACAAATTGGAAGTGGGGCCTTTGACGATAATAGAGACTTTGGACTTTAGCCTGATCTTCAGATTCCCGGTGGAAGGTGTGGCCTGAGGAAAAAGGGTTACCTTGATAAGGAACAGTAATAATTGTTATATTTCTGGACACTGAATTATAAGCATTGCCAACTGAGAGAGAGGAGGCAGGCCTGCCAGATCAGTAGACTCTGATGTATATGCTGTAAGTGCACGGTTTTGTTGCCGTGTTACTCATCCATTCAACATGCAGTCACCGGACACCCATGTTCAGACACTCTTCCAGCCATTGAGACGTTCCTTATTCCTCAAAGCCAGTACTGAAAACTGTATGTTTTTTCTTAGATGTTTGACCTGCAGTTAAGGTTCCTGCCATTAGGAGACAGTGATTTAGTTGATCATGCTACATAATTCAATCCTAGGGATTGAGATATAGGCATGTGTTACCTGGAAAGGAGATTTTAGGAGATATTCCTTTTTGGAAATAAAATTATAGTAAAATAGTCTTAAGCTCTAAGATTAGATATCTATATTTCAAATAATTAATATGGAGAGAAATCTAACAGAAAGCAAAGGTCTAGGTATAATTAGGTACCTAACTCACATACCCTTAACTGTTATAATTGTTAACCTGTGATTCCATAACCATTGTGTCTAAAAGAGGAACTCGCCATTCTTTTTGCACTTCCTTCCTGGAATGTAGAAGTCCAGAAGTCCCTGGACTAAAACACCAAAAGCATTGGCAATAAAAGCCAGGATAGACAAACAGGATCTAATTAAACTCCAGAGCTTCTGTACAGCAAAAGAAACCATCATCAGAGTGAATCGGCAACTGACAGAATGGGAAAAAATTTTTGCAATCCACCCATCTGACAAAGGGCGAATATCCAGAATCTACAAAGAACTAAAACAGATATACAAGAGAAAAACAAACAACCATTCAAAAGTGGGCAAAGGATATGAACAGACACTTTTCAAAAGAGGATATATATGAGGCCAACCATATGAAAAAATGCTCATCACTGGTCATTAGAGAAATGCAAATCAAAACCACACTGAGATACCATCTCACGCCAGTTAGAATGGCGATCATAAAAAATCGGGAGACAACAGATGCTGGAGAGGCTGTGGAGAAATAGGAACACTTTTACACAGCTGGTGGGAGTATAAATTAGTTCAACCATTGTGGAAGACAGTATGGCGATTTCTCAAGGATCTAGAATTAGAAATTCCATTTGACCCAGCAATCCCACTATTTGGTATATACCCAAAGAACTATAAATTGTTCTACTATAAAGGTACATGCACACATATGTTCATTGCAGCCCTGTGTACAATAGCAAAGACCTGGAACCAACCCAAATGCCCATCAATGATAGACTGGACAAAGAAAATGTGGTACATATACACCATGGAATACTACGCAGCCATAAAAGACGATGAGTTCTTGTCCTTTGTAGGGACTTGGATGAATCTGGAAACCATCACTCTCAGCAAACTGACCCAAGAACAGAAAGCCAAGCACTGTTTGTTCTCACTCATAAGTGGGTGTTGAACAACAAGAACATGTGGACTCAGGGAGAGGAGCATCATACACAGGGGACAGTTGTCGGGGGTAGGGGAGAGAAAATGGGAGGTGGAGAGGGAGGGGAGGGTGGGGAGGGGTAACATGGGGAGAAATGCCAGATATAGTAGACACCTAAAGTAAAATAAATAAATTAAAAAAAAAAAAAAAGAAGAAGTCCCTGGGCTTATATATGGCTCACTGGCACTGTGGCTTCCCTTAAATCTTTTCAGTACTTAAGTCTTTTCAGTACGTAACCACTTGAAAAAGTACACCCTGCAAGGGAGGCCTGTCCTCCCTGGTTTTCCTCCCTGCTTTCCTGCCTTTTATTAATTTATAAGGTATTCAGTACCTCTTATGTGCCTGGGATGGAGCCTGGTCCTATAACTTGGAAAATAGGAGAGACAAGTTTGTGCCCATGAGCTGCTCACAATCTAGGGAGGGAAAACAACACAAGAAATGCTAAGTTATGCTACACTACTGCAGGTTTTGAATGCAGTGCACCAGAAGAACAGAAGAGAGTGCTTGTAACTTCCGGAAAGGCTAGGGTGTAGAGTTTTCATCGAGGGATGGTGATGGTTGAGCTAAGTATTAAAGAAGGCCTTAGAGTCTTTCATTTGGCAAAGGTGGTAGCAGGAGATAGTATTCACCTTCACAACTCAGGAGAAAGATGCCAAAAACATGTGCTCCAGGGACTTTGGTTTTCAGTGAAAAAAGAATCATTTTCTGTTTTTCCCCTTAAGAGGGAAAGCATTATAAAATGCAAGAGAAAGGAACAGTGAAGACAAACAAGCCTCCCTCCTCCAAATAGTGTCAATGGAAGGTCCTGGATTAGGTGTTCCATGAAACTGAAGTACAGTAGCAAAGCTGTCATGAAATACTTTTGGGTAGTCCCTTAAAAATGTATCTCCAAAAGAATAGTGGGTAAGAATGCTTCCTCAGAGCAGATTTCTTGTAATGATTATATTTCTTCTAAACAAAACAGTTTAAACATTTGAGCAGAACACTTAACAGAAATTTTGTAACAGAAATGTAAAGTTATTTCATCCCAGTGTTAACTCTTACTTCCTTATGTAAATAAAGGCCAGAGGTAAAGACAATTCAAATATTTTAAATCTGATTTCAGAATGCAATCTATATGATCTGGTTCTTTAAGTGTATCATATACTTTTCTGGGATCATTAAAATGAGTTTATATTCCCTGAGCAAATAGTTGCCAAAAGCAGAGGGGACACAGAATTTCATTTGTCATCCTGATTTCCCATTGGTTCTCAAAAAAGAGAGTTGTCAGTTAGGTTTTGGAAACTCTAGACTCCAAGAGATCAACTGCTGTCTTTATGTTGAGTTAGTTTGGGTCTTAAAAATAATTTTTGATTGAGAGTTTTCAAGCATACATAGAACCAGAGAACATAGTATAATGGACCCCAGATAGTCATTCTTAATATTTAACAACATTTGGTCATACTTACCCATGAATCATTTTTTCCTTTTTTTTTTTTTTTTTTTTGAGACAGAGTTTTGCTCTTGTTGCCCAGGCTGGAGTACAGTGGTCTGATCTCAGCTCACTGCAACCTCTGCCTCCCAGGTTCCAGCAATTCTCCTGCCTCAGCCTCCCAAGTAGCTGGAATTACAGGCATCTGCCACTACGCCTGGCTAATGTTTTGTATTTTTAGTAGAGTCTGGGTTTCACCATGTTGGCCAGGCTGGTCTCAAACTCCTGACCTCAGTTGATCCACCCTCCTCGACCTCCCTAAGTGCTGGGATTACAGGCGTGAGCCACTGCGCCTGGCCTCTTCTTTCTTTTCTTTCTTCCTTTCTTCTTCTTTGGATGGGGGCCTATAATATATTAAATCCAATCACAGACATTGTCATTTCACTTAACAGATTACCATATCTCTTTTAAAAATAAAGAAAAATTTTATATCACAATACTGATATTAATATATAACAAAGTTACCAATAATTCTTTACTGCCATTTAACTAAGTCTACATTTAGATTTCCTCATTTTTCTCAAATGTCTTTCTATAATGGTTGGTTTGTTCAAATCAGGATTCAAATAGTCTATAGTATTAGATTTTGTTTTCCCATGTCTCTTAATCTAGAACAATCCTCACTCTCTTACTATTTTTTTCCCTATAAAATTGACTTGTTGAGGAAACCAGATCAGTTGTCCTGTAGAATATTCTATATTCTGGAAGTGTCTGCCTATTTTCTCATGGTGGTATTTATTCTATCCTCTGCTTGAGATATTTGCCCATCATTTGGCCTATTTTTTTGGTGGGGGGGATGGAGTCTCGCGCTGTCGCCCAGGCTGTGGTGCAGTGGCGCGACCTCGGCTCACTGCAATCTCTGCCTCCTGGGTTCAAGCAATTCTCCTGCCTCAGCATCCCAAGTAGCTGGGACTACAGGCCTGCACCACCATGCTCAGCTAACATTTTGCCCATTTTTTAAGGAAATGTAAATATTTCACAAATTTCATTTCAACCATTCATTTATTCAACATTTGAGTGCTTCCTATGCACCAGGTCCTCTTCCAGGTTCTAGGTTTCTTGGGTTATGCTTTGTTTTCCTAGCAATTCATTTGCACACTTGTTTTTTAATTTGGGTCTTTTCATCCATAGTACATTCTTTCTCATGGTTCAAATCTTAGTAATTATAAAAGAGATATAGTGAAGTCTCTCTTCCATCCTCTCCCTCATCAGACCAAGCCCCAAATAATTATATATTTTCTTGTATTTTTTCAAATTTTTTTCTACGTTTACTGGATAATATGAATGTGTGTTCTAAAAATATAATATTTCTAGTTAGCATGAACATTAAAAGTAGTTTTTAAGGCCATAGTCAATTGACAGGTATATATTCTATCCTTGAAACTAATCCTTCCTTATCTCCTGCTCCCAACCCCCTCATTTTTGGGCAAATTATGGTAGTTCAATTTTTAATATAAAATTGTGGAGATTTTTATTCTAGAAAACATTGTCCAATATCAGGTGACACTTAACATGTGATTGACAAAGCTGTTAAAATGAGAAGTATTAGAACTGTGTTCCTGAAATCATAAAATCTTACTGAGGTTTGTAATTCTTATAACTTTTCGTTTGAGCTACAGCGCAAGAGGCTTACCAAAAGGTACTAGGCAATTATTAATCTTTTATGGCTGAGTGCAGTGGCTTATACCTGTAATCCCAACACTTTAGGAGGCCAAGACAGGTGAATCTTTGGAGCCCAGCCAGGAGTTCATGACCAGCCTGGGCAGCATAGTGAGACACTGTCTCTACAAACAAAAATATAAATACTAGCTGGGTGTGGTAGCACGCACCTGTGGTCCCAGCTACTTGAGAGACTGAGGTATGAGGATCACTTGAGCCCAGGACGTAGAGGTTGCTGTGCGCCCAGATCGTACTACTGCACTGCAGCCTGCATGACAGAAAATGACACAAACTCAAAAAAAAAAAAAAAAAAATATATATATATATATATATATATATATATATTAATTATTAAGCTTTTATATGGAGATGTCTATTTGGGAACCTGGTAAGAAACTGAGCACTAAAGAGGCTACTAAGAACTCAGTGGATGCTATGTAGGAACTCTCTTAATCTGCAGAGGTAGTTTGCATAAGAAATAGAGGCAGCATTTGCCTACCATTTTTGAGACATACATGCAGATTGTTGGAAATAATGGAATTTCAATAACTTAATATATGAGTAACACAAAGCATTTAGTGAGACCAAGGCGGGGAAATGCTGTATTATATTGACAAAAGGGAGAGTGTATATGTATAATATTAATAAGAAATATAATTTCTTGCCAGATCAGACCTAATTAACTTCTACTAATTATTTAAATTTTGCTTTACTTTATTAAAATATGCTTTTATACCATTTCTTTTTTAAAATGTGAACTTAAGATATATATTATAGGATTAAAAAATAGTAATAGACATGGGATGTCAGAGTTAAAATACATTTTTGGTTTCTTTACATTTCTAATGTAAGCACTTTTTTAAAGTTCTTATTATTGTTGTTTCTTTCTTCCTTTATTGGAACCCATGCCTGGTTCTGTCATTGATTGCTTGGATATAAAAAGCCTTTTTATCTGTAAAGGGAAACAAGGAGGCGAAATTTACTTGGTTTTCTGTATTTTAAAAAAAATACTCTAGAAATGGAAAATGTCCATTACTAGAACTGTAACTTGCTTTAAAAAAAACTTTTTATTTTGAAATAAAGATTCATGGGAAGTTAGCACAAATGGTGCAGTCTTATGCATCCTTCACCTGGTTGCCTCATTAGTGACATTTTATATGGCTATAGTGCAATAATCAGAATCAGGAAATTGACATTGGCATGCTACTGGTAACTAGACTAGACCTTAGTCAGTTTCCATCATCTTTTTAACCTGTATTCACCTATGGATATGGGTATGTATGTCCATGTGTGTGTGTGGCTTAGTGCAGTTTAATCATACAGAGTCATGTAAACACCACTACAATCATGATACAGAACTGTTCTAGCACCACAAAAGAACTCTCTTGTGCTGCCTCTTTGTATTTGCATTATGTTTATTCATTTCTGTTTTTTGAGAACAAATCAAAATGATATTGCATTTTAAATTTTGATTTCCATGTGTTCATTGCTGGTATATAGTAATACAATTAACTTTTTTATGTTGATTTTGTAACAACCTTGCTGACCTTGTGTTCATGAGAATATTCTGTGAAATTTTTTATAAATTCCGTGGAATTTTCTACATAGACAATCGTGTCTTACACAAATAAGGGCTGTTTTATTTTTCCCTTTCTGATATATGTATGCCTTTTTTCTTGCTTTATTGCAATGGCTAGGACTTCCAGTACAATTTTGAATAAGAGTGGTGACAGTAAACGTTCTTGCCTTGTTCGCAGTCCTAGATGGAGAAACGTATAGTCTTTTTGTCATTAAGTATTTTGTTTGCTGCAAGATTTTTGTTGATGTTCTTTATCAACTTGAGTAAGTTTCTCTCTACTCCTAGTTTGCTGAGGTTTTTTTAAAAAACCACAAATTGTATTGGATTTTGTGAAATGTTTTTTCTGATAATGCTCATGCAATTTGGCAAGTGAAATTTTTCCTGTAACTGTTGCCCTCCCCAAGCACTCATTTCAGGCCCCACATTTCCAGTGTTTAAATATGATAAAAGGAGAAAGATTCCAGAGAAAGCAATTGGGGATATAAATTCATATTATTGTTAATTCTACATCGATGAATGTCAAAGCAGAATTGATTATATACTGCTAACTAGACTAGACCCTATTCAGTTTTCATCTTTTTCACCTGCATTTATGTGTATGTGTGTGTAGCTTTGTGCAGTTTAATCCAAAATATAGATTCATGTAAGGTTCTGGATTTTGTAGTTCTTGCCTTTCTTAGTAATATTTACTGAGGTAGATAGAGAACGAGGGATTAGGAGTGTGCACTTTGGAACCAGACTTTGTTTTAATGTGGCCTTTGTCATTTACTAGTTATGTGGGACCTTAAGCAAACTCTTTAACTTGTCTAAGCTTTGGTTTCCTCAACTTTAAAATAGGTCTAATAACCATCTCATGTTGGAAAAATTAAATAAGATAATCTGTGTCAGAGGCTTCATACATAATGGGCATTTAATACGTGTTAGCTGTTGTTGATGCATCATTGATATGTTTAACAATTTGTTAAATTCTTACCTCCAAAGCAGTCTCCTAGGCATTTGGGATGACACAGAGTTATACGAAGTACATAATTCATTTTAGAAGAATGTGCCATTTAATTTTCAAACATCTCATTGTTTGAATAAATGAATGAAAACTTTTTTCTCTTACATCTATCCACGACCAGTCAGTCTTTGGGTTTTACCCTTCCACTCCTTCCCTTTGTCATTTATTTTCTCCTTCTCTCCCCTACCTCTTTCCCTCTCCGTTTCTCATCCCGATTTTTAGGTAGTAATCAAGCTGTCATAGGTGAACCAGTTTCTACATCTCTGCTTTTTTCTGCTCTTATGGGAGTTCCTCCTTCCCTTTCTCCCTCATTTTACTTTTTCAGGTTTTCATAGTTACCTGTAACTATATTTTAAGCCAGCTTTCTTTAATGTTTTCCCTTTCCTCGAGGAACCTCAGGATAGCCCTTCCTCATGTTTTACTCCCCTGTTTCTGAGCCAGAAAGGACCATGATCATGACTAAGTTCTCAGAGACACCTGAATCCAAGGTAATACTAATTTAAAAATTAATGACATTAACCTCTAAAAGCCTTGATGGTGCCCAGAATTATTTAATGGAATCTTCACTAAATTTTCCACTTCTCTCTTAATTTTCTTCTAATTAAACTTTATTTTCTTAAGATAACAGCATCATAAGTTAAAAGCTCTGACTTAATTTTTAATTGCTATATTTAAAAAAAACTTATTTCTATTATTTTCTCAGTACAAATATAGAGTATTTCTGCCACTTTATGAATTTTTAAGATGCTTTTGTGGGTTGTCCTAAGAACTGCCTCCTTTACAATATTATTTCTAGAGGAAATGCATTCTGCAAACTCCTAACAAATAAGCAAACTCTGGGACCCCCTTTTGTTGGTAAATTGGGTACTCCTTGTACTAAATATTCCAACTTATAGAGGATTGCAATTTTTGCAGGTATTTTAGAGAGCCAAACCACTCAAAAGTGCAGGATTTAGTTCATCTCCCTTGGAATGAAAACCATCTAATTAGAGTTGCCATGACAACTCTGTTTTCATGCAGTACAACAGCCCTATTGATCTAAAGTTCAGGCTGATGGAGCATGTGTACATGTTAGTGTCAGAAGCCATCATCCACTGTTTTAGAGTGTTGACTCCATTTCCCTCCTGGCTTCTTTTCTACCTTATACACCTCGCAAGTATTTATTAAGCACCTATTGCGTGGAGAGCTCATAGAAGCCCATGAAATGTCCACCATAAGAAGAAACAGTTATAAAACCCTATCATGGACATAGAATAAAACCCCAGTAACTTACCCCCTCCTTCATAATCTGGCCTTTTCCTGCACATTTGACCCTTTCTTCCCCCACCTCCACCACACCCCCCACTTTGGCCACACTGGCACCTTTCTGTGTTTCAAACACTTCAGCCTCTTTTCCACCTCAGGACTTTTGCACTTCACATTCCCTCTGCCAGAAGGTCATTTCTCCAGGTGTTTACATGTTTGGCTCCACTTTATCATTTGGGTCTCAGTTTAAATTTATTTTCACAGAGAAGCTTTCCCCAATTGCCCTAAAGTTGCCTCCTGCCATCTGCCCTCATCCATTGTCATGCTCTTTGACATTATGATATTTGTTTCTTTGCTATATTATTATTGCATTGTCTCTTATTAGCATATAATTTCTATGAGAGTAGGATACGGCAATGTCTTGTTTACTGCCATATCTATTAATATTTGTCGAATGAATGAGTTATAGGGTGATTGAATATCATAATGGTCAAGAAAGGTTTCATGAATTGGCACTGATTTAAGAGCTTTGGAAGACAGTGGATATGGCTGGGCGTAAATAATGTTCAGAAGGCATTTTATTTGTGAGGAACAATCTATACTGATAAGTACTATATGGGTTAGTTTGTTCAACAAGACCATTTGTGAGCATCCAGTTAAACTGTAAGGAAGGGACCACTTGAAGAGTGATTAATTTTTACAGTAGCCTTGTGAACCTTATTATTATCCCCATTTCATAGATAAGCAAACTGAGGCTTAGGGATGTTTTAAACAACTTGCCCCAAAGGCAGTATACTAAGTGATTAAATTGAATTTCAAATCTACATTGCCAGTCCAATTTCAAAGCAAGGGTGCTTAACCACCTCATTTTTCTGGCTCATTCACACTTTAGGTTAATTTTTTAAATTTTTTATTTCATACCATGCCATATATCTCCATGCTTTTACTTGGGATGCTGACTTTCCTACTAGAAGTAAATTACTTGGTGTTCAGTTTACAGGTACTTATTGCTTGCCTACTGCATGCAAGGTATTATTGCATAATAACAGCATTGATTGAAAAAAATCACCTAGCCAATTATACTGTGTTCAAGAAAATTAAACTCATTGAACTCATATTTTCTTTCTTTAAAATTCTCTGTATCGTATAACAGTGCATCTAATATAAACACAAAAATTTTAAGGGTAGTTTTCAGGGTTTTTGTGTATCATTTTATGTTGATATTTAAACTTAGAAGAAGTTGCAAGAATAGAACAAGGAACTGTCTTATTCCTTTTACACCGATTCCCTAATTGTTTACATTTTGCCCCATTTGCCTTATCCTCTCTATGTATTTCTATTTTTGCATCTGTTCATTTTTTTCCTAAACTATTTGAGAGTAAGTTGGGGCCACAGTGTACTTCACCCCTAAATGTTTCAGAGTGTATTTCCTAAGAACATGGACATTCTCTTATATAACCACAGTGCAGTTATCAAATCAGACAATGTATCATTGACACAGTACTATTATCTAATCCACAGTCCATATTCTAATTTTGTCAGTTGTTTTAATAATAACCCTGTTAGCTATTTTTTACCCTGGTCCAGGATCCAAGCCAGATCACACATTGCCTTTAGCTGTCATGTCTCTAAATCTGGAACAGTTTCTCAATATTTATCTTTCTTGACCTTGACATTTTTGAAGAGTACAGATCAGTCATTTTGTTCCTTAATCTGGGTTCATTTGATGCTTCCTCATGATCGAATTTATGTGTGTAACATAATGTATCTTTCCTGACTATATCATATCAAAAGGCACATGATGTCAGTTTGTCCCAGGATTGGTGATGTTAACTTTGACCACCTGGTTAAGGTCGTGTCTCTGAGGGTTCTGCACTCTTTCTCTTTAATAAGAACTCTTTGGAGTGATGTGTTGAGACTATGTAAATGTCCTCCTCAGACTTTCGCCCACTAGTTTTGACAGGCATTGATGATTCTCCAGCTGCATCTTTCTGCATTTATTAGTTGGCCTTCTACTGTAAAGAAGAGCTTTCTTCATTTATTTATTTATCCATTAACATGTGTGTATCAGAGAGGATCTCTTGATTCTGTTTTATTCAGTGGGACACATACCGTTACTGTCATGATTTATTTTGCCGCATAAACAAAGCTTATTTCATCATGTTTCCATCAAAAAACAGTTGTATTTTGAATGCTATATTAGATTTCTATTGTTGCTGTGACAAATTACCACAAATTTAGCAGCTTAAAACCATGCTAATTAATTATCATACACTTCTGTAGATCAGAAGTCCAGTGCAGAGTTCCTGGGGCTACAGTTAGGGTGCCAGTGGGCTGCGTTCATTTCTGGGACTCTAGTGGAGAATCTGTTCCCCTACTCATTCAGGTTGTTCAGAGAGTTCCGTCCCTTGCAGTCGCAGGACTGAGATCTGTTCCTTGGTGGAGGTCAGTTGAGCTTCTAAAGGCTGCTGACTGTATTTGGCTCATGGCCCCCTTCCTCCTTCAAGCCAGCAGCGACAGCTCCAGTCCCTCTCATGCTTCAAGTTTTCCTGCCTCTTTTCCTGTTATCTTATGTTTCTTACTCGCTCTTCGGTTTTCCTCTTCTACTTTTAAGGACTCGTGTGTCTGGGTTGATTGAGAGCCCAACCAGATAATTCATGATAATCTCCTCATGTTGGGGTCCTTAACCTTTATTACGTCTCACCAAAGTCCCTTGTGCCATGTAGGGTAAATATTCATAGCTTCCAGAAATGAGGGCTTGGCAGCTTTGGGGAACCATCATTTTGCCTACCACAAATGCCTACTTGTGTTCAAGGCTTGCGCTAGGAGCTTACTTATTTTCTTTAATCAGAAAAAAAAAAAAATGGGCAGAGGATTACAAGCAAAGAAACTTCAGTGAGAGATTGCTTTATGTTTAGTTAAAAGAAATAGGCTTGTAATCAAGAGTGGGGGCTGAGGAGATGATGTTGTAGTAACAGAGCCTCAATAACAGTGCTTGAAGGTTGCTTGAGCTGTTGTGGAGCCAGGCAAGCAGGGAGGGTTTAATGCCCAACTGTCCCTGTTGCAAAATGAAGCTGTGATGCTGCTGGCTGCAGGAATTTTAGTGAGAAAAATCAGGGCTGGTGAGAAAAATGATGCTGGATGAGTGGTGGCTCAGTGCTCCTGTTTCCTGAATTGAGTCCCTCACTTGTCTCAGGACATGGAACTGTTTCTGACAATGTGCTTTCACTCTAGTCACTATTTCTTCATTTGGGGCCAAGAAAGTTTGTGGTACGATTGGATCTTTCGTTGTTATACACACCAGCAAAACGAACTTATTGTTAAAGCCCAGCTGGTCTGTAGTGGGAGGCAGCATGTGGCGCAGTGGTGGAATGTGTGGGTTCAGAAATTGGATGGCCTGGTTCAGCCCAGTGTCCATCATTTACTGGATGAGTTCTTTTGGGTCAGTTACTTAACCTCCCAAGCCTTACTGCTGCTTGTAAAATATATCAACCTTATAAGGCTTTTGTAAGGATTAAATAAAGATAAATAAATGAAGCTCTTAATATAATGCCTGGCTCATGGAAAATGTTCAGTATGTGTTAGCTGTTATTGATGTTCTTCTAAATAGTAGTAGATTTTAGATCAATAACATAGAGTTCCATAGTCTTTGGGAATAAAAAAAAACCTCAACTCCACAACCAAACTGTGCTCTTATATACCTAAGTGCCTCTCTCTCTATATCTGTCTCTATGTCTGACTCTATCTGTCTCTCATATTACAGAAGTAATATGTGTCAGTTATAGTTTTCTAATACCAACAGAAAACAAGTATACAAAACAAACAAGTGGGTCACGCCTATAATCACAGCACTTTGGGAGGCCAAGGCAAGCAGTTTGCTTGAGCCCAGGAGCTTGAGGCCAGCCTGGGCAACATAGGAAGACCTTGCTTCAACAAAAAATAGAAAAAGTAGCCAGGCGTGGTGGCATGTGCCTGTAGTCCCAGCTACTGAGGAGGCTGAAGTGGGAGGATCACTTGAGCCCCAGAGGTCAAGGCTACAGTGAACTGTGATGGTGCCACTGCACTCCGGTCTGGGGTGACAGAGAAGACCCTGTCTCAAAAA
>NW_016107495.1:1929287-1934205 GCF_001604975.1 Cebus imitator
ATTCTCCCTTACTCTGCAAGATAACCTCATCAACCAAGTGGGAAGTGGAGCAAAAAACTCTTCACTTGGATTTCTCCCCGTTAACCCAGGTATCTCTCCTTCCACCATCGAGGCTTCTCTCTCTCTTTCCCTTTTGTCCTCTCTCTCTCTCTCTCTCTCTCTCTCTCCACTGTGACCCAAGGAAAACCTCTGGGACTCCAGGCAGGCCCTGTTCTCTCTGAATTTCTCCCCTTTCTGCTTTTGTTTCTTTCTGTTCCTGTTTGAGGGATGTGTTCATCTGGTGCTGCATCCTCCTTCTTCCCTGTGCCGGCATTTCTCTGACTTGGGTGTTGCCACCCTCTCCCTTGGGATAGTGGGCCTCAAGTCTTAGCCTCAGTGAAAGTGTAGAGGGGAAACACGAAGTACATCGATTTAGTATGTTTGCAGTATTGCTCTGTTAAGTCAGTTTGGGGTATTGATTTATTTAGTTGTTGTTGCTTTAATTTAGCCACAAAAAAATGTATGACATATTACATACTATTCTGCACCTTTTTTTCCTTTCCAATATATCATGGCCACTTGTCTGAGTGGAAATGATGGATGTATTTTTTAAGTGGCCATCAGGGCCTGAACGCTGCTCTCCCTCCCGGTGGCTGCGTGGCACTCCACTGGGAGACTTTGCTGTAATGTGTTCAGCTCCCCTGTTGTTGATTGAAATTTGTCATTTACATTTGTGATTTGGTTCTACTCATATGAGCTTGTCATTTATTCTCTCCAGTGTTTGCTTCAGTCTTTCCCCTGCCTAGGAAGCAGAAGTCACTCAGAACATGACCAATGTCTATGTCAAGTCTAGAGTTCAGTTGGTGTGTTGTTCAGGTGATGAGCATGCCTGCAGCTTAACAGTTTCAGGATGTGGTGGGAGTGAGCTTAAGGGCTCGCCTTGCTCCAGAGTGACCCTGATCCCAAGTTAGTTCCTAATGAAGTGAGGAAACATCCAGAAAAGTGAGTTGTCCTGAGTTAACCCCAGACTGTATTAAGAAGCAGTCTCATTCTGACTGAGCAAGGGAGGTGCTGATGGGAGTCTGGGGCCCCATTAATTTCCTAAAGCTCTGTGGTGGACCTTGCATACTCTTTTGCTCAGAGCTTGCCAGATGGCCCAGAAGTTGTGAATCCTTCCCTGCTGTCTCCTCTAAGACTCTAAGTGCCTACCCAGAGTTCTGTGGAAGTGTTATTTCTGGAGAGTACCCGGAATCCTGAGAGTGGAGAGTGTCTTGAACTGAATCCTTACACCAAGAGTCTAGATTGATTGAGACCCCAACCAGAGAATTTCTCTGAAATACATGATTCAGAGAAATTGAATCACGTCAGGGTCCTTAATCTTTATCACATCTCACCAAAGTCCCGTTTGCCATATAGGGTAAAATACTCATAGCTTCCAGAAATGAAGTTATGAATATTCTATATGTCATTCCATGTGGGTCTGAGCGAAACTACCTTGGGCACATTGATGCCATGGATGCAGTATTGATGCATTCATATGCTTCAGGGGCAGGAGATAACAGCCAGGGCCAGCCATACAAGTTTTCTCATAAGCCACGTTTACATTCCCCTCTGTGTTATTAATGCTTCTCTATTAGTACATGTTTAGTGTTTTGGTTTTGAAGGCTTAAGAAGACATTAGCAATCCAAATTCTCAAGCAACCAAGAAACTGGTTTCCACAAAAGTTACTAGGCCAACCTCAATTATATTTGGCCAGTTAAATTGGCATTGTCCTTTTCTACAGTTCCCAGAAGCAGTTCTCTTCCTGACGAAACCTTTCCCTTTCTGTTTTGTCTTGAATCACTGGTTTAAAGATGCAAACACATCCACCTTCTGGAGTTATCCGGGCGCCACAGCGCAGGTTCCCCTGAGTTCTAGGCAGCCTGGACCATGAGACGCCCTGGCCCTGTTTCTCCACAGGCCTCCCCCGCACTCTGTTTGGGGAAGTGTGGGCCTTTGTTACTGTTGTGGCTGTTTTGAATCATGTATTTCAGAGAAATGGATAAAAAATAGTATTTCAGTTAGTGGATATTTTTTAAAAGTAAAATATGCAGGTAAATAAATGATGTTATTCAGAAATAAACTTCTAATTTTGCACAGATGGATATTAACAGAACTGAACTCCTACTTCCCCATTACTAAGTAAACAATATATTTAGAAGATCAAATGTTTTTGAAATCATAGGAATCTACTGAATATATCTTATTTTTGTTAAAACACTAACTATACTTATAGCTTCCTCAGTTTCCTCTTCCCAGTCTGCTCCAGAAAATGGCTCCTTCTGCTTTCCAGCTGGTTTGGGGAGCATGCTGCTGAGAGGAACAGCGCCCCCATCCAGTGTCTGTGTCCTGCTCCCCATGCTCACCTTCATGGGCATTTCCTGGGGCAGTAGCTGGCACCAGGGCCAGGCACCTGGGCTTGGCACCTGAGCCGCTTCAGCAGAATGGGGAGGAGAGAGGATTTTTGTAAGCAAGCACCCGCCTGCAGCCCCTTACACTGCCTCCACCCTTTTTCCCTTCATGGTTCACTGCCTTGACTTGATCATACTCTCTGCTTATTGGGCAGCTATGATGGGGGTAAAAACAGGGGGCTCAAGAGGGGACAGGAAGATCAGTGGGCAGTTGGAATGACACCAATGACTTGGCTCTTCAAGGTAGAACTGGGCCCAGGCTGAATGTTGCCAAAATTAGAAGAGCAATAACTTTACCTATTAACTGAGGTCTTTAACTTCCAAGGAGAGAAGACTCCTTCAGTATGGTTGAAACAGCGTTTCTCGGGGGAAGGGGGGAGTTGGACAATCTGACCTTTTCGTCCATATCAGAACCAGCTATGAATTTTTTTCCTTTCTTTTCAAATAACACATTTCTCCACCCTGAGATTCCAATACGCTATGCTAAAACAAGGGTGGGAGAAAAGGTATTTCTCCTCCCACCCCTTCCTCTCTCCCCAAGAGAAATCTCTGAAGGGAAGTCACACTACTTTAGTGTTCGGGGACAAATACAGTTCTATTCACTGCTTGGATATACAACAGATGATGCTGAAGAAGAGGCTACTTCCGACAGTAACCAAAGTGGCATGTGACTCCATATGAACCAAATGAAAACAGCAAAAATACCTACCTTCAAACAGTTTAATTTACCAAGTTAATCACAAAAGGTTAAAAAATGGCTACATCAAAACTTCTCTACCTGTAACTGATGTTTTCATTGATGATGAATATTATAAACATTAACTGTATCACATACTCCCTGAGGACATAGAGTCATGACTTGGAAATGTTTTTGTTTGGAATTGTGGCACCTTATTATTGTCCCTAAATGGCTTACATATTGCACACGTTTTTAATTTAAAAACACGAAACATAACAACCACTTTAATTTCACACAAGCCCTCGTGTGATAACTGCAGACATGACTGTCATAGAGCCAGACCCCTGACTTGCTGCCAGTAAAATAAATGTATCTTTTAAATTTGTGCAAACAAATTTAGTCTTAACTCTTCTCTGGCTTACTAATTTGTGGGATGCTTCCTCCTTCAGTTTGCGGTACTTGAAGTGACTGTCCCTCTTGCTTTAGAAGTGTGCCAGAATGATGCTGGAGACACTGCTGCGGGCCTCTGTGACAACGCAAGCCCTCACCAACTGAACGTTTGGCCCATTGACCATAAAGAAGAAAACAGTATCTGTTGTAAAGACAGGCCTAGCCTAAGGTTAACAGTAAGAGCAACATTTTGTTGCTTCATTTTCCTATTAAGCTCTGGGTTGCTGATTGAAGCAGAATTCCAATGTTTTGACACACCACCACATTGTTAGCACGATAGGGAGGATTTGATTATGGGAGAACAAGTCCAAAAACGGTAAATTGAAAAAAAAAAAAAAAAAAAAATCTGGGGCACTGTTTCTCAAGGCAGCTTTTGCGGTTGCATTCCTTTATTTGATGTGGTTCCTTCCTTCCCCTGTGCCAAACGGTGCAATGCGGAAAAATGATGAAGTTGCAAAAAAAAGAGGGGTGGATAGGGAGTGAACTATTTAGTAACAAGAGAAAGAAAATGGAGCTTAGGGATCAAAGACAGAAATACCTGTCTCTCCAAGTAGGAGGAAGAAAGTTAACACTGGAGTTCTTTTCCCGAAGCCTGGATAAAGGCTGAGCCCTGCTCTCAGCAGGTGCTGCTTAGGCCAATCCCGGGTGAATGCAATAGAGACAGGGAAGCCGCAAACTGCCTGTAGGTGAGAAGAGCAGCAACTTGAGAAACGGCAAGGCTGAGTGCTGTGGGTTCCCAAGGACAGCCAGGCTGACAAGGGTGGGCCCGAGGGAAGAAGGATGGAGAGCAAAGGCTCCCTTCAGCATCAGACTGAACACGGTTAAGGCCAGCCCGCCCTGCAGGCATTGGGATCCAAAGGAGGAAGAGGCCTCCATGCAGGAGCAGGATTTTATTTATTTACAATTTGAAGGCTGGATAGCTTCTCTATTGTGTGGTTTATGACATTTTCTGAGTTTTAAAATTATCTCTTTTTGCGCTGTGAAAAGAGCATATATGATTCATTTTAATATTTCTGAGGATCAGTCACCAACTAACAGCTAGTATTTTGGGTGGGAGGAAGGCTTTTGTAGGCAGCTTTTTCACCTAACATAGAAGTTAAAAAGCACCAGAATATGCCTCAAGCTTCGTTCAAAATCATATAAATAGCTCCCTCTTGCACAGTTACAATCTAGTATCATTGTGAGAACTCCCACAGTCCACGAACTGCCTAATGTTCACCTCACCCTTGCCTGAAAAAGGCTAATTCTTATGGTTTACCTGCTGATGGAAGATGCTTTCTAAGAAGGTTGACCAAAGGGCCTCTTTTCATTTTTTGCTAAATATCTAATGCAGGTCTTTTTTTTTTTTTTTTTTTTTTT
>NW_016107495.1:1934248-1962898 GCF_001604975.1 Cebus imitator
TTTTTTTTTTTTGAGACAGAGTTTCACTCTTGTTCCCGGCTAGAGTGCAAAGGCATGATCTCAACTTACTGCAACCTCCGACTACCGAGTTCAAGCGATTCTCCTGCCTCAGCCTCCTGAGTAGCTGGTATTACAGGCATGCACCACCACGCCTGGCTAATTTTGTATTTTTAGTAGAGACAGGGTTTCTCCATGTTGGTCAGGCTGGTCTCAAACTCCCAACTTCAGGTGATCTGCCCGCCTTGGCCTCTCAAACTGCTGGGATTACAGGCGTGAGCCACTGCGCCCAGCACTTTCCCTTCTTTCAGCATCTGTCAAATATTCCTATAATCCTAGATCCAGAGTCAGCAAACTAAAACCTCCTCGCCAAATCCAGTCCACAGCTAAGAATGACTTTTACATTTTTTAAATGGTTAGAAAAATACTTAAATAATAATGTTTCGTGACTCGCAAAAGTTCCATGAAACTGGAATTTTAGTTTCCATAAACAAAATTTTGTTGGAACACAGCCATGCTCATTCATGTACATATCATCTGTGGCTGCTTTTGCACTTCCGCAAGAGAGCTGATTAGTTGCAATACAGGCATTATGGATGCAAAGATGACAATATTTACTACCTGGCCTTTTACCGAAAAAGTTTGCCAATCCCTTTCCAAGACCCTTAAACCTTGCTTTTCTATAATAACTATTTCCATAAAGATATATACGTTTATTGGCTTTTAATGTCCATTTAGAAATTTGACTTCCATATCTTTTCCTATATTCACTGGACTTTCATACTACAAATATTTATTAAGTGCCTAATATACTTGGCATTGTTCTTGGCAAGAATAATGAGGTTATAAAAGTGACCAAAACAGATGCAGATCCTCATTCTGGAGGAGCTTTTATTCTAGTGAGAACTCATGTGGGGGGAGGTGATGAACGAATACATGTAGAATGTCGTATGCCACAGAGAAAAATACAATACAGAAGACCAAGTGTCAGAGATAGAAGGGGGTTATGTTAACAGATGGTTCAGGAAGCCTCACTGAGAAGTGGACGTTTCAGCAAGACCTAAAGCAGGTGAGGAAGCCCACCCCACAGATGACTGGGAAGAGAGTTCCAGGCAGAAGGAACAGCAGGAGAACTGGGCCAGTGCCCTGAGGTAGAAATCACCCCAGCTTATCCAGGGAGGTTTTAATCCCAATAAGAAGTTCTAGTAGGTTCTGAGCCCTGCTGTCAGCTGGTGCCTCTTAGGCCAATCAGGACAATTGATTGTGGGGTGTGAGGGAAAGAAGTCAATGATGACTGAGGTTTTTGGTCTGGGAACCAAGAGATAGAAGCTGCTATTTTCTGAGATGAGATGGATATGGGAGCAATAGGTTTTGGGGGCAGGTTTGCTGGTGAGTGGGTTAAGTTTGAGGTGCATTTTTAACAACCAGTGGCAGTGGGGAGAGGGCAGTGGGCTATGCAAGTCCTGAGTTCCAAAAAGGTCTGAGCCAGAGAGATACATTTAGAATTTGTTAGGGTAAAGGAGAAATCTCAGCAGTGAACCTGACTGAGATTCGATCTCAAAGCCCAAAGCCCAGATTTTTTTTTTTTTTTTAATCTCTAGGACATCTCTCACCTTATGACTAAACAGAACTTTCATTTTTTTGACCTCACATTTTCTTTCCTTTTCAGTTCACCATTGGCATTGCATCAGCATCTACCCCTGTTCTTCTTGCTTCCTCTTTAGGTAGCTACACCTGACCAGTAGGCACCCTGGACAGCTTGAAATATGAAATATACCTTTCTCACTGGCCAAAAGCTGCTTAGTGTGGTCCAGGACCCATGGTCTGCCATCCACATTGAGATCCTAGCCTTTGATCCATTGCCCTGCCTTGTTAAGTAGTGTCTCTGTCTTCTTGCTTCCAGCCTCAGTTTTGATTTGACTGCTTCCTTGCCTTGCCTTCTGTTTACCTGAATATAACCACACTTCATTTTACCCTTGTACACATCTAGCAGAAACCACCTTAGGTTGTTTCCATAAATGTCTTATCTCCCATACTAGACCTTAAGAGCAGATCTGTGTTTTCTTTACCTTCCTGTTGTCCACCGTGCGCTTCAAGTAGTCAGTCAGAGATGGGAGGCTCATTTGCGTTGACCACACCCCTTCCCATTCCAGCCCCAGTTGTGCATCATTGCGTGAGGTCTAGAGCAGTATTTTTTCAAACTGCGATGTGACGACCATCTGCGTCCCTTAAGGAATAGGTGAGCATGCACATTCCCAGGTCTCACCTCCAACCTGCTGCTGAATGAACCTAGTAAGTTGCCTTCTTTGGGGTGGGATCTGGGTATCTGAGTTTTTAACAAGCCCCGCCCCCCAGATTATTCTTAAGCAAACATGAAACTTCCAGGTACAGAGAAAGATTACAATTCCAGTTCTACTGTTTCCAGCTTGGACAAATCATCCATCTCAAGCCTCAGGTTTTTTTTCTTCTCACTGCAATGAGTATATTGACACTTGCTATCTACTTTGTAAAGCTGTTGTAACAACTCAAGCAAAGAGTTCTTTGGAAACCTGTGCTAATCTCACCTTCCGGTATCTTTTCATTTTTGTGTGCAAGTCAAGCTTTAGCTACCTGCAGATTGGCTCCTTGAACACAGGAACCAGTGATGTGTGCGTGAAGTTACCTCGTGCTGTTTATGTGCCTGAGCTTTTAGTAAATACCAGTTAACAGAAATCAGGTAGCTACTCTTCTGTGTCCTAGAAAGGCAGAAGGTTTTTTCTTATTTTCTACATCTTTATTTGACCATCATTAAAACCTGTGTACAGTGAGAAGGAGTTAGAAACATGTTTGTAGGTTTAATCTAGGATAATTATTGTATGCACTGATTTTTTTTTCCCCAGGGGAAATGTTTTAAAGGTAATTTATAGGAAAAGTAACCCGTACCTATTTAAGAGCAGTAAAGCCATTCGTTGGCATTTCAAAGTTGTACATTCATAATAAACTCATAGTAAATTCATTCCTGACCACTGATTTTTTAAAAAGTTTCACTTCTTAAACTGCAAGAGAACCAGGCATAGTGGCTCACACCTGTAATCCCAGCACTTGGGAGGCTAAGGCAGAAGGATCACCTGAGATCAGGAGTTCGAAACCAGCCTGGCCAACATGGTGAAATCCTGTCTCTACTAAAAATACAAAATTAGCCAGGCGTGGTGGTGCATTCCTAATCCCAACTACCTTAAGGAGGCTGAGGCAGGAGAATCGCTTGAACCTGGGAGATGGCGGTTGCCGTGAGCCGAGATGACGCCATTGCACTCCAGCCTGGGTGACAGAGCAAGACCCTATCTCAAAAAAAAAAAAAAAAAAAAAAAGAAGAAGAAAGGAAAAAAAGAAAGAAACTGTAATGGAATCAATGGCAGGTAGTAGGCCTGGAATCAAGATGCAACAAGAGAAAAAAACCTTTTCTTCCTCTTACCCTTTACGTGTCTTGTATCTAATGATACTGGGCATCATTAGAAGTAGTTCATACCAACTCTTAGAACAACATCTGCTAAGTCCATTTTCACTTTGGGGGGCTTACTTAAAATGCTTTTCCATATGCTAACAAAATCCTGATGGTGGACATCTGTTAAGATTACTGCCCTCTTAAAGGCTTGTTTGAGATGTTAACAAACTTACAAAACACATTTCTGAACAAAGACTTCGTTAATGTTCATGCCATTGGACATATTTTGTTTGCAATTACAATAGTCTCCTCTTTTGCATTTTTTAAAAGTAAAGTACTTTGCTTGCATTCCACCTTCTTTCTACTGGAAAGTGTCTACCAAGTCCTCTGGCCCTGAACTAATCACTTCAGTTCAGGTACCAAAATAAGTTTAATAAATATTCCTGGAAACACCCTCAAGGACTTGGATCAGCCCAGGCATCTGCTGAAACACCCAAGACACATGTGGAACCAGATGTCAAGTATGCAGATAAGGACATAGAAGTCACAAAAGGGACAACCAGAGACCTGAGAGTGGGGTGGATTTAGGTGAGAGAGACCTGGGGTTCGATGCCTCTTTGTCATTCACCACCTACATGACCTTAGAGAGGTTCTTTAGCTTCTCTGAAGTTCCCGTGCTCTCATCTGCAAGATGGAATAACACTTCTGTCATAGGTTGATATGAAGAGTAGATGATATCGTAGAGGAAAAGCACTTGATATAGGACATGATGCATTGGTACTTAGTAGATGGAGTTATTCACTACTGTGTTCTGTGGAGAATTCATTTACCAACCAAATTCCTCTTAATGCCCTTTAAACTCTTTTCATTTATACTGTGCCTAATCAGAGAACAGCTGATCAAAATTATCCATATAGTAGTATGCCTTCATATTTTTTTTTAGATGGTGTCTCGCTCTGTCACTTAGGCTGGAGTGCAGTGGTGCCATCTCAGCTCACTAGAACCTCTGCCCTCCAGGTTCCAGCGATTCTCCTGCCCCAGCCTCCCAAGTAGCTGAGACTACAGAGGTCACCACCACACCTGGCTAGTTTTTGTATTTTTGATAGAGATGGGGTTTCACCATGTTGGCCCCACTGGCCTCGAACTCCTGACCTCAAGTGGTCCACCTGCCTTGGCCTCCCAAAGTGCTGGGATTCCAGGTGTGAGCCACCGTGCCCGGCCCATATTTTTAATTACTCTCCTTAATAATGCTGTATTTTATTTAAAGTTATTTAAATTTAACTTAGCAATTTCAACTTTTTTAGACTTTGCTCCAAGCAGGAATGTTTTCTGAGTGCTGAATCTAGTTGTCATTGTCTGGGACATTTCCATTTTTATATATCCTTTTAAAAGTAAGAGACAAAAAGTGGAATACAATGCTCTCACAGAGACCTTACGTATGCTATAAAGTGTGTTTAGTAGAAATGTTAGATTAGTCACAAATGTAATGTGGTCAAACCTGCATCGATGCTTCCACGAGCCTCTGATTCAGTGTGAATATATAGATTTCCTTCCACTCATATACTTAACTCATGTTTCTGATCTCCTGTCTTTTATTTTCTTGTCTTCTTGTACTCATTGAAATTTTTTCCATATGGAATTACACCCTGATTTTGTGTAACTGAAGGATTGACACTCTTGAGATGGCTCAAAGTTAAACCTGTAAAATAAGTTGAGAGCTAACAACAAGTCTAGAAAATGCTTTGCTAGAAAAAAATTTTAGCTAGAAAACAAAACAAGGCCAGGCGTGGTGGCTCACGCCTATAATCCCAGCACTTTGGGAGGCCAAGGCAGCAGATCGCTTGAACCCAGGAGTTTGAGACCAGCCCAGACAACATGGTGAAACTCCTTTCCTACTAAAAATACAAAAAAATTAGCCAGGCATGGTGGTGCACATCTGTGATCCCACCTACTCAGGAGGCTGAGGTGGGAGGATCACCTGAGCCTGGGAAGTTGAGGCTGCAGTGAGCTGTGATCACACCACTGCACAGACAACAGAGCAAGACCCTGTCTCGAAAAAGAAGAAGAAGAGAAGGAGGAGGAGGAGGAAGCAGCAGCCTCTCCTTAGTTTAATATTTATGTTCTTCTGGGTTTTCAGAACTATGAATGAAGTTTTTTTTTTACTCCCACCAGGTTACCGTGTTGTGACTTGTGATATCTTTAAGATGATAAAAAGTGAGATGAGAAGGTGATTAATTTTATGGATAAATGTTTTATAGATAATTTTAATCACTTATTCTACTATTTCAGTATATTAGTAGGGATTAGATGTTTTAAAATTCTATTTCATCTTTCTGTGAAAGAACTCCTAATGACAAAGGACATAGGCTTTGGAACCAGAAAGACCTGGGTTCAAGCCCTCCTCTGCCACTTACTTGCTAGGTTATCTTGGATAAGATACTTAGACTCTTAGAACGTCAGTTTTCTCATCTGTAAATGGGGCTAATTAGGTCTACTTGGCAGGGTCATTGTGAGGTTTAGAGATATGAAGTGCCCTACTGGGGCACTTTTTATTTTTATTACTCAGTAAATAACATGATTTTCATGGTGATGGCTCTCCTGGAAGGCCACCAGGAAACATCTGGTATTACAGAGGGCCCCAGATTCTTGAGGTCCCTGGCATTCCTCTACTTTGGAGGGACTTGCCATTGGTACCCTAGTCATGTGTTCAGAATGGGAAACTCAAGTCCTTTGATATAGTTAGGCTTACAGTTAGTGTTTGGTGAACTGGATTGAAGGCAGCACATGTTGCCTTAGGATTTCTTAGCTTGGAGGCTACAGGCTGTTTGTTTCTATTATCCTGGAAGTTCCCATTTCCATGCTTTGACTTCCAACAGCCCCCTGAATCATATTGTGGAGGAGGCAGCCAGGTCAACTTCCTCTCCCTGAGAACCCAATTCAGGGGCAAAAAGCAGGATGCTAAAGATGACCCAAGTGTCTCTAACAACACTTTGTCATGACCCTTGGACAGAGACTTTTAGAGTAAAGTCTCTCCTGGAGTGCTTGGTGCTATTTTTGTGTTGATGTAACTCTAATTGGTACTCTAACCATTCTAATGCTTTGAGAGAGATGTCTTCTTTTTTTTTTTTCTTTAGAGACAGAGTCTCACTCGGTCACCGAGGCTGGAGTGCAGTGGTGCAATCATGGCACATTACAACCTCCAACTCCTGGCCTCAAGTGATCCTCTTACCTCAGGCTCCTGAGTAGCTGGGACTATAGGCACATACCATCATGCCTGGCTAATTTTTAATTTTTTTAGAGATGAGATCTCGCTATGTTGCCCAGGCTGGTCTCAAACTTCGTGCCTGGAGCAGTCATCTTGCCTTAGCCTCCCAGAGTTCTGGGATTACAGGCCGAAGCCACTGCACCTGGCCAGGTCTTTTTGAGAGTGGTGCTATCCCACCGCACTGATGAGAAAGTTGAGTAGAACCAGAGAAAGAAAACTTGACAGAGCAAGAATTGTGATTGAGAATCACTGACCCTTCTAGTTTTCTCCAGTCACAATTATGTTTTGCTCATTTTATTTGACCAGTAAGGTAAAAGCCCACATGGGAGGAAAGGGAGTTGCTGTTTCATAATGGGTCAACACCAAAACCCCATTGTCCCAAGTCAAGCTTTCCGACAGGCTGACTCCCCACATTTTTCTATGTCAAAATAAAAACAATTCTTTTATGCTATCACGCTGCAGCCAAGTTAAGTCTTCAGTATAGTCATGCATTGCTTAATGGCCAGGACATGTTCTGAGAAATGTGTCGTTAGGCAGTATTGTCATTGTGCAAACATCATGGAATGTACCAACCCAAACCTAGATAGTAGAGCCTACTAAACGCCTGGGCTCTCTGGTAGAGCTTATTGCTCCTGGGCTACAAACCTATACAGGATGTTACTGTATTGAATACTATCGGCAGTTATAACACAATGGTAAGTATCTGTGTATCTAAATATATCTAAACATAGGAAAGGTACAGTAAATATATGGTATTGTAATCTTATGAACCACTCTCATATATGGGGTCCATCATTAACTGAAATGTTGTATGTGGCTCATAACTATATGAGAGATGCAATGATTTGCAGACAGAGCAAAGATCGCAAAGGGCTCTATTAGTTTCATTTGCATGGAAAAGACTAGGATTAATTAATACATTCAGTATAGATAGTTCTTACATTTGAGTTTTAGAGCCAATAAGACTGACGTGGAAATGCTTTTCTGGTTTCATTTTGCTCTATTTAATTACCTCCACCATGAGAAAGGTTTTTAAAACTCTGGCCTCGTCCTTCCAATTTATATCCACAGATTCAGCTTCAGTTCTATTTCATGTTTTCTTTTATTCCATGAAGGGGTAGAAAGTGCCTTCTCATCAGAACAGCCGTTTTCACCCTTTTCTCCTCCCAAGTTGTGCCAGAGCCCCTGCTACACCAGTTTACCTCTCCCTGTGCTTCTTCACCGCACCGCTCTGCAGCTCAGAAGTATCAACACTGCATGGTCCCTTTCTTTCATCTCCTCATAATGCTTCCCCAGCCACTTAGTGGGTTAGTCAGGCCCTGCCTTCTCTTCAGCCAGCCCCGCAGTCCTGGGAATGTCTTGAGTGAGCCCTGGAATCTCTGCACAGGGTGAATGTCCTGTTATACATCCTCAGTCCAATATTTTTGGATTCATGAATATTAAAGAATTAGAGATCACAAGGCCTTACCACCATCTGGCACCCTGTAAAAACATAATGACTCTTTTATTTCATGGCACTTGACTTAGTTTATTCAGCATGATCAGGGCAGTATTCAGGCTGTAGCAGGCCTGTTAAATATTTACCGATGAGGCGGATATTTATACATGAATCAGCAGCACTTATCAGTGTGTGACACTGGATGTAGATTTTGTACCTTACAAGCTAAGAAACTACTGAGTTAAATACAGGGTGAAATGACATCCTTTAAAAAATAAACTCTCAGTTAAAACTATCTTTCCTAGTACCTGAAGTGCTTTACACCTATTGAGGCTTGCCCTGGGCAGCCAACTAAGTCATTCAGAATTAGACCTGCCAGAGTGGCTGGTCCAAATTTGAGATCAAATGAATCTGATTGTTTGATGGTTGGGGTGGGAGAGTACTGAGATATGAACAAAATTAAGAGGAGTGCCTGCCTTGCTGCTGTGTGGTAAACTGTAAAGGGAGATGAGCCGTACATCACAAGTGTCTACTTAGGTGACGGTCTGAAGCCTTCATCATACTGGCATGCTGGCCTGGCTCACTGATAACCAGACCCACTGTTTCTTCCCATCCCTGTAGTCTTTTGTGATTAAAATCCCCCTCTTTTTAGGGAAGTCACCTATTTCAGCAGCAACAGCCTGAATTCATGGCAAACCTGTGTTCAGATCTTGGTTTTACCTCTGTCCAGTTGTGTGAACCTAGGTGTATTTTCTGTTCTCTGAGCCTCAATTTTTTTCACATGTAAAATTACAATGATACTTCTTACCTCTTTGAACTATGGAAAACATTAAATTAAATAATGTGACAAAGTACCTAGCAACACGTGTTAGTTCTTGGTAGTGACAGAAGCAGGGTGTGGAAACGTGGGCCTGGCAGTGAACAGCTAGGTTTTGGATCTTTTCACACCTCTACTTCTCTCCATCATTATACGTAACTTTTGTCTAACGGCTGTATTTCAGAATCACACAGTCCAAACAGAGAGAGGGAAAGAGTTTAGAGGATTACTCAGACTGTTTTCCTTCCTTGTATATAATTTAATGACTGATTAAAGACTTATCTTGTAATATTTTATATAAGTCAAAGCCTATTACTGTCAGCTTCAGGGAATCATCAAAATTGTTTTCTTTTTTGGAATTTTATTATGCCAAGGATTGTTCCTCTAAGTGAGCTATGAATAGCTTAGATCTTGCCATTGTCTATGTTGTACAGATATTCCACCAGTAGTTACAGGACATAAATATTGTATTTGTTTTTCTTGTACTATAGATTCTTTTCCTTCATCATTTTTCTATCTTAATGAAATCATTAGAGCTTCTGGTTAGATATGTGCCTTCTGTGTAATTTGTACATATAAAAACAGAAGACAGAAAGCCTTTCTCTTGTTCATAGGAAGTCACAGGAATTTTCCTAGCCATCTTCAGAATTTAAGCTAAATCTAGTGCAATGCCTACTCTAAGAGTAGCAAAAGGAAATGATGGTCTTGCTGATTCTGTGCAGTTGCGGAATGCAGATGATTCATTAATGTCATACTTAGTCAAACACTGTCTTATAATTTTCTCAGTTGTCAGAGTTGTGCTTCTAGGTAACATCTGAGTAGAAAAAGTCAATATTTCCACTCCACCTTGACTTCCTTGTGTCACTCGAGATTTTGTTCATTTAGATTTTTTATTTCCATGAGCAAACACAAAATTTTTTTTTACCAGGGAAATTAATTTCAGAAATCTGTGGTCAACAGGAAGACAGGATGGATTTGGAGTCCTTTTAGTAGTGTTTTATACATATGTATGCACATTCACACACATAATCCTTGTATCACAAACCCTAGACTGAGTCAGACTGCCCCAGACTCTGTTTGTTTGTTTTGAGACAGGGTCTCACTCTGTCGCCTAGCCCAGGGCGCAGGCACAATCTCAGCTCACTGCAACCTCTGCCTACAGGCTCAAATGATCCTCCCACCTCAGTTTGCCAAGTAGCTAGGGCTACAGGTGTGCAACACCCTGCCTGGCTAATTTTTTAAATGTCTTGTAGAGACAAAGTCTTCCCATATTGCCCAGGCTGGTCTTGAACTCCTAGACTCAAGTGATTCGCCCACTTCAGCCTCCCAAAGTACTGGGATTATAGTCGTGAGCCACTGCACCCAGATACCCAGAACTCTTTAGAAATGATTTTCTAGGCAGTTATTGTCATGCCTTTTTCTTCCACTTAAAACCTTGTAACTGTGGAGTCTTGGACAATAATCCAACATTATAAATAAATAATTACACCAGTAAGAAGTAATCACAACATTAAGGGATTTTAGGGATTTTTAAAAATATCCCATCATATTACAGGAGAGTTTAGGGCTTATAGAAATATATGCATTAAAATAAAATTAAGAAAAGAAAAACTAAAGCAAAAGGAAAGTGAGTGCAGGAAAGAAGATGAAGTAAAGGTTAAGGGCAGTAAATGTATGCTTTAAAGTTCTGAACAATTTTTTTAAATAATTGTATGCTGGTTAATTTAAACTGAAAAAAAGAATTTTTTTTTAAGACTGAGTCCCGCTGTATCACCCAGGCTTGAGTGCAGTGGCGTGATCTTGGCTCACTGCAACTTCTGCCTCCTGGGTTCAAGCGCTTCTCCTGCCTCAGCCTCCTGAGTAGCTGGGATTATAGGTGCCCATCACCACACGCCCAGCTAATTTTTGTATTTTTAGTAGAGATGAGGTTTCATCATGTTGGATAGGCTGGTCTCAAACTCCTGACCTCAAGTGATCCTTCTGCTTCAGCCTCCTAAAGTGCTGGTGTTACAGGTATGAACCACCACGCCCAGCCTGAGAAAAGGAATTTCTGAAAGTTTTGGAAACTGTTTCTGAATCAACATTGTATCTTAGTGCTCGGATCAATGATTATTGACTGTACCTTCTTGTTTAGACTGCACCTTCTTGTAGGCCTTTTGGAATACAAGGTAATGGCCAATAAGCTGTAGAACCAGTCTCTTTAGTACTCTGCTACAGTGTTGCATCAATTCATTTTAGTTCAGTTACAATGTTTAATGAATAACTTATCTGTGCCCAGCAATGAATTGGGCATAATGAAGAGTATAAAAATGTATGTTTCAGTAATACCTACAGCCCATTAATGTTGGTAAGACATTTGCCCATGCCAATCAAAATTTTCTAATTTGTGCTATTGTGTGATATCAGTGATGTATAATGCAAACATGCTGATTTAATAAAATGAATTAAAATACAGAGATGTAATCATAAAGTGAAGCCCATATACCCATCATCATTAACCTGGGCAGTTGGTGGCCAGATTCTGTTGAGAAAAGCCAAGTCTGCTTGGGGGTATCATTTCCAAGGTTGCTTGAGCCCTAAGAGAAGTGTCCATTGTACTCTTGTCCTTTCAGTGCACTTGGAGGCTCCTCAGCTCTTCATATCCCAGCCTTTCCAGGAGGAGGATGTCTCATTGATTACGTTCCTCAAGTATGCCACCTGCTCACCAACAAGGTAAAAGCAAGTCTCCGACTCATCCCTCTTGTGAGATTCCTTCCTCCAGTTCACCATGTACCCAAAATCATTGTGCATGCTCCATCCTTCTTAGACCGCCTGCTCAGATTCAGCCTCCATCTGACACCTGCCCTTCCTACTATGAATTACAGTTCATATGTTTCTCTCCCTATTTCTTTGTCCTCCTTCTTCCTTTTCTAGGGAACCTGACCTCCTGTTCCAGTCTTATCTTAATCTCTTAACTTTATACCTGAGATTTAAGTCCCCTATTTCTTGAATTTCCTTTACCCTAAGTTTTTGTCAGATCTTGCATCTTCTTAAACTTTAAAACTTTACAACTTTGGAACCCCATTGCTTCCCAATTATCTAGTACATGCAAGTGTGTGTGCATGTGTTTGCCACTAGTTGATACCAGAGTAATTGTTTAAAACTGCCTTCATCTCTCTCTGTGTTTCTGTACCTCACTTTTTAATAGTCAGACTTTGATTCTTCCTGTCATATCTGGGAGCAGTTCACTAGAGCCCTGCACCTAGGGGCAAGATTCCCAAGTCAGCTGGTATTTTGTTTGTTTGAGACAGAGTCTCACTCTGTCTCCCAAGTGGGAGTGCAGTGGCGCGATCTCGGGTCACTGCAACCTCCACCTCCCAGGTTCAAGCTATGCTCCTGCCTCAGCCTCCTGAGTAGCTGGGATTACAGGCTTCCACTACCACACCTGGCTAATGTTTTGTATTTTTGTAGAGACGAAGTTTCACCATGTTGGCCAGACTGCTCTCGAACTCCTAACCTCAGGTGATCCACCGGCCTCAGCCTCCCAAAGTGCTGGGATTACAGGCATGACCCACCATGCCCAGCTAGTCAGCTGGTCTTGCACTCAGTCAGATGACCTAAGGCTTCTCTTAGCTACATAAAGGAGCCATTACATTAGCAAGTAGCTGAGCCTACTCTAACGGTTATTGTCAGACATTTCCAAAAAGTGTAAGAATATACTTGTTAATGTCCAGCCTGTGTATTTAGCTGAAAACTAGCGATACTGATGCACAAGCAACACTGACCCTCTTTCTTCTCCCACGTGGACTGTGACTCAGTTTGTTTAAGTGCCAGAGTGCAATTTTCTTTGCTCCTGTTGACTTGTTCACATTGGCTTGGAAAATAGATCTTTTGTCTCTTTCACTCAAAAGATAGCTCATTTCTATATAGAAAATAGTTTAAAAGTACAATAATATTTCAAAAGCTTCAGTATTATTTTTCAAATGTCAGAGAAACTAAAATCTGGCAACTCTGCAGTTTGTGGGCCTGGCACAGATTCCAGGCTTTAACACTCAGGCAGGGGTTGCTTCTCATCAGACCAAATTCCCCCAGCCTCTGCCCCACTGCAGAACTGATCAGAGGACAGAATTCTTATTTACATTCTGGGGCTTTGCACTGCCTTCAAATCTGTGTTGCAGAATTATGGAGAAAAATGCAAATTTGGCCTTCCAAAACAGAGAAGAAAAGCCTTTTTAAAGCTCTCCAATGGATATTAATTTCTAGTCATACATTTTCCTCAAAAAAATTATAATACCATTTTCCCAGAAATGTAAGAATCAGTCCATTTTTCTTATCTGGTTTCCTTTCATTAATTTTACTTGTCTTTTGAAAATGGTGTTCTTCTGTTTGCCACAAATGAGGACAGTATGGGCTGCTTTTAGAAACAATCTCTTCAAATGAATTTCCATAATTATATTGGAATCTATCTTTATAGCCAGTTTTGTTGTGGGTTTCTGTTAAAATGGTTTTCTGTTTTTAAAATCAAGTATACAGAACTGTTTTCATCCCCCTTTTTAAACAAAGTCACTTAAGCAAACTTATCATCTGTTTTTCTTTTCCCAAAATAACACTTCTGATCCTGCATTAAGCCTGCAAAGTAAGCACTGTTTTTATAAATTGACATAAACCCCTATTATATAAATAGAATTGTTTTACATTTAAAGGGTACAACATGGCTATCAGTACCAATTGTGTCAAGGTTATTTCAAGCACTTTATCTTGAGCTTTTGTTAGCTATGAAAACTCAGTGTGGCTATAGCCAATATAAACAATTTTGGGGGTCTCTCCTTCCCACTGTTTCTTCTAGCCATCATGAAAACATTATAAGGAATGTGTTTTCGTGTTAGAAGCCAGTGGGTAAATGACTAACTTTCAGATGCCTAGCTTAATGAGTTCGCAATTTTTTTTTTAATAGAAACTGTCATTCGGTGATAATGAGGCATATAAAAAGGCAAAGCAAAATAAAATCTCCTATTGTAATACCCCTTATTCTGAATATTAGAATTCTAAAAAGAAAGAAACATTATTCTGTTTTTTTTTTTTAATAGAAGCTCAAGGTAACCAAAGAACCCCATTTGATGAGAGAAAGCTCTCGACAGAGATTGTCAGCTGATGTATGCAAAAGGAATGATGGGATTCAAAAATCATTATTTTGCAATCCATAATGAAATCATTGATTCAGACAAGGATCTCCAATAAATACAAAAACCATTAGGTGAAAGGTTGGGAAACTAGGTCTTTCCATACTTCAGGAGGTATGTCCATAGACTCTTCACTGTGACAGAGGGAGTACCCCCTTTCAATGGAGTGGTCTGGCTGTCATCACCTTAGCCAAGTGATCAAGCCCAGTATTGTCTAGGAAGTTTTCTTGCCAAAAATGTTCAACCTGGAACTAATCACCCTTGAGCTCTAATTTCTAATTTATAGGAAATACAGAGAGTAAAAGAAAAAGGAAGAAAACAGAATTGAGATCTTCTATAAGACAACTAGTCCAATTTCTTTTCTTTTTTTCTTTTTTTTTTTAAGAGATAGGTCTTGCTCTTTTAAAGAGATGAGGTCACCCAGGCTGGAGTGCAGTGGTGCCATCTAAACTCAGTGCAGCCTTGAACTCCTGGGCTCAGGTGTTCCTCCTGCCTCAGCCTCCCAAGTAGCTGGGGCTATAGGTGCATATCACCACACCCAGCTAATTTCTTTTATGTTTTGTAGAGATGAGGTCTGGCTGTGTTGCTGAGACTGGTCTTGAATTCCTGGCCTGAAGTAATTCTCCCAAAGTACTGCAGAATCCCAAAGTACTGCAGGCGTCAGCCTCTGCACGTGGACATAGCCAAATTTATTTGAAAAGTCAGTGTCATGTTATGTGCATGCAGGCACACGCATACTCACACTCAAGGAGGTACTATTTGTTCTAGATTTAGAAACTTAAAAGGCATTAAAAACAAATGGCTGATCCTTAATTGTACACTCCTTTTTAAAAAACATTTTGGGCCAGGCACAGTGGCTCGCACCTGTAATCCCAGCACTTTGAGAGGCCAAGGCAGGCTGATCACCTGAAGTCAGGAGTTTGAGACAAGCCTACCCAGCATGGGGAAACCGTGTCTGTATTAAAAATAGAAAAATTAGCAGAGCATGGTGGCAGGCTCCTATAATCCCAGCTACTTGGGAGGCTGAGGCAGGAGAATTGCTTGAACCCAGGAGGTGGAGGTTGCAGTGAGCCAAGATCGTGCCATTGCACTCCAGCCTGGGCAACAAGAGCAAGACTCCACAACAAGAGCAAGACTCCATCTCAAGAAATTGTTTTCAAAGTAAACAATAAAAATTAAAACATTTTGGGGACAATTAGGAAATTTTGAAAATGGACAGGATACTAGATTAATTCAGAGACTGATTGCTAAGTTTTTTGAGTATAATAATGGTATTGTGGTTATGTAGAAGAAAGTCTTATTTTTTAGAGATATATACTGAAATATTTAGGGGTGAACTGTCATGATGTCTCTCATTTCCTCTGAAATGTTGATTGATAAGTTGATAGGTAGATGGATGGCTGGAGGAAGCAAGTAGGCACAATAGTCATAGTTGTTGAATGTAAGTAGTGGGAATACGGGTGTTCACTTTACTATTCTTTCTGCTTCTCTGAATCTTTGAAATTTTTTATAATAAAGCCTTTTAAAGCTTCCCACTCCACTTCTCAGCTTTGGGTTTCTATTCCAGGTGCAGTACGTGATTCAAGGATATCACAAAAGAAGAGAGTATATTGCTGCTTTCCTCAGTCACTTTGGCACGTAAGTTCTGCCCTATTTAAATGATACACCAGTGATGCCCTCACTTGCTGATAACCTCAACACGGGGGCTTAATTAAGAAAATAGCACTTAGTTCTTACACATGATATCTTTTTAATGCCACTTTGATCCTTTTTGGTATGCTGTTTTTACCAATGCTCCCAGGATCCCCTTCTTTTTTGTATTCTTTGGCAAATGGTAGAATCAAATGCCTTCCCTAGAGCAGCAGCGAGGACAGCCCTGAACACAGCAGTAGTAATGGTGGTAACAGTCACTTGTAGAACTCCCTACAATTTACACAGCACCCTCACCTCCATGCCCTCACAGTGGCCATGGGGTGAACCAGGTGAGCATCACTGACATATTCTGTTGAAGAATGTGTCATTCTTCAGAAATTGCAGTAAGTTCAGTAGCCCAATGGAAGTCACACCCCTAGAAGAAGTGGAGCCAGGGCAGGAATCCCATTTCCCCAGGACTCAGGTTTCCTGACAGGACTCCATTTGCCAACAGTGCCACACAGATTTGGGGAGGAAATCCAGCATTTAATATAAAAGCAGTGACTCATACTTGAGGTTAGGAGCTAAAAGCAAGCACCAAGATGGGAGAGGGAAGCCTGTGACACCGTGAGTGCTGCCGGCTCCACCATCCCTGTGCCTTTGCCCTTTCCTTCTGGCTGCCCATGGCTGTGCTGCCCTGCAGCCCTATTTCCTTAAATAAATCAGAGGCCTGATCAAGCTTCTCCTTGGGCTTGGCTCAGTGGAAGAGGGAATGTATTTTCCTCATGCTCTTTAGAAGGTGGAACATTCTACCCATTGTGGGTAACTAGGCACTAAGGGTTTAAACAGCCTGATGATAGCCCACCTTATTCCACAGAAGGCTTATAAATATACAAATATATCTAGTAATATAAAATTAAAATTTTAAATAAGTAAATAAAGAAATTAGGAAAAAAGGAAATTAGGAATAGGGAAGAGAAGATGAAACCAAAAAAAAGGATTTGTCACCCTCTGGGATATAATTTTCAAACGGTGGCACAATTATAAGAAAATTTCTGACTCCTCGAACCAATTTTAAGACATTTTTTTCATTCCCATAAAGGAATTTTTCATTTCTCCAAAATAGAAGTGTCAATACCCAAATACTATGACTGTTTCTCACACGAGTCTTTACTACTTAAGATTTTTCTCAGCTTTATTTGTGAACATTTTGAGGAAGTAATTTTGATACAACAGTGGTTAGTAAGTAATACCACTGGTCTTATTTCTGAGTAAGATCTTTGGTATATATAATTGAACATGAAGAAACTAGCACAGTGACCTCCAAAATGGAGTACACACACCCCAGGAGTTACACAGTTCACTCTATTGGAATACAAGAAAACTATGAAAATTACATTTACATTTGCTTTCAAATCTCATTGTTTTTTAGTGCACTCTTTTTTGTGTATGTTTTATTATGCACGTAGTATAGTAATATACTTAAAAAGATTACATACTTATCTTTGCCTATGGGGTGCAGGACCTAAAGTGTTTCACTATCAGCACTATAACATTATTGGGCTAATTGTAAATTCATAGAGAGGCCAGGCACGGTGGCTCACACCTGTAATCCCAGCACTTTGGGAGGCCGAGGCAGGTGGATCGCCTGAGGTTAGGAGTTCAAGACCAGCCTGGCCAATACGGCGAAACCCTGTCTCTACTAAAAAATACAGAAATTGGCTGGGCATGGTGACAGGTGCCTATAATCCGAGCTACTCAGGAGGCTAAAGCAGGAGAATTGCCTGAACCTGGGAGGCAGAGGTTGCAGTAAGCCAAGATCATGCCACTGCACTCCAGCCTGGGCAGCAGAGTGAGACTGTGTCTCAAAAATTATATATATATATATTAAATTAAATTAAATAAATCAATAAATTCATAGAGAGAAATATCAACTAATGACTAGAATTGTTGACTTAGGATCTGAATGATATACCATCCATTTTGTAGCAGATCACTTAGCCTTCAGCATCTTAGTTCTTTTACCTTTACAAGGGTGTAACTGTTCCTTCACACTTAAACTGGGCTGGCATCAATATCAGTGGCCTGATTGGCCTGGTCTGGTCAGGTATAAGGCATCTCTAAAGACAGCAGAGTCCTCCTTGTATGGATGAGAAAGAAAATTTTATCTGTCCTTAGTGTGGTTAGTATTGTCACATTATGGCAACTTCCCCCAGGTGCCCAGCTCTTAAGGGAAATGGATGAGGTGAACCTACAGAATTCCACCTGGCACCTTTGGTGGTCAGGGGATGTTCTCTTTCGACACAGGACATGTGCATCCCCCCTCCTGATCCCAGCATCCACCCGTCTAATGTTGCTACTTTGCCTTGAGCCCAGTGGGGAGGAGGGGGGACGGGGAGGACACAAGGGAAAGGATTCCACATACTTTGGAAGCAAAGTAATATATAATACTAGATTTAGTAATAGTGTCATCACGTATTGCTGTCTAGTGCCCAGTGAAAGTCAGACTTAATCACTGTACAGGTAGTATGCTGACATTTGGCATTATAGTGTCATTGCTGACTTGATTTATTAATATGTCCTTTTACTCATAATTAATGTAATAACTAACATTTGTATAGTATTTTATGATTCATCTTACTAGTTTTTCACAATCCTGTAATGAATTTTGCAAATATGTTCATACTTGTTTTGCAGGTAAGGAAACTGAGGCTGCAAAGGTTAAGTGATTTGCCTGAGGTCGTAGTAGACAGTCAGTGGCAAAGCTGTGACCTAAACCTAGATACTGTCATTTCAAACCCCAGTCCCTTCCCGCATTAATCCTCATTTGCCTTAAATCCATCTCAGAGTCAATAACCCTGACTTCTTGAATATATTCATTACTTGGTTTCATCACTTTTATACCTTATTTTTATGAGGGTTCTTTTTTTGTTTGTGTGTGTATGTTTTTATTACTTAGAGGTGTCGTGGAATATGATGCAGAAGGCTTTACAAAACTCACTCTGCTGCTGATGTGGAAAGATTTTTGTTTTCTTGTACACAGTGAGTATACTTTTGCTGCCAGCATGTCAGCATACATTTTTAAATGTCCTAAGCCACATGTAATAATCAGTAGAAGAGCCTTTTGTAACCTGTCTTGGTTCCTTTTACTGTGGTGTATGTATATTTATTGTGTGATCTTAAAGAGAAAATATCTCTAGACCAGTGGTTCTCAACCACTGGAGTGATTACGCACCTCAGAGGATGTTTGGCAAAATCTGGAAACATTTTTAATTGTTACAACTGAGGGGGTGGGGGTTTGCTACTGGCATCTAATGGGTAGAGGTCAGTGATGCAGCTAAACATCCTACAATGCATGGGACAGCCCCTCACACACACACACAAAATTATTGAACCCAAAATGTCAGTATTGCCAATCTAGAGAAACCCTACCCTAAACAGATTTCTGTTTCAGATTATCTTTTCAGTATCAGGCCTCAAGACTTTTAGGATTATTGGAGACATACCTGCTATGATCATTTGGTTATCATCCCTATGAAATGAAAAGTCTAAAACTTTGATAAAGTGTAATCATAACTTAAAGACGGGGCAACGTTTTAATGCATCTGCAACGTCATTTCTTGACGTTCTTTTGCACAGTAGGCATATTTAATGGTCGTTGTCACATATTATTCAGTCAGTCCATGAACATTGACCCAGCTTTCTCTTGATAGATAGAGTATTTTTATTTGCTGATTATGTAAGAACCAGTGACCCATGGAGTCAGGTTCAAGTTGTAAGTCAACTCAGACCTTCACTCTGTAGTAATTTGGTATGTACAACGTTCAGTCTTCAGGCCAAGGCAAAGGAGCTATCTTTCCCAGCTTGAGTTAGAGAAAAGCAGTGGGTTTGAATTGACTTCACTCAAACCCACTGCTTTTAGAACTTACCCTATGCCTTAATAAACTATTGCAGGAGGAATAACTTTGGTTGTATTTAACCAAGGCATCAGACAGTATAAATATAGTGACTTTAAGGGATTTTTCTTCCACAGCAGATTTACCTTCTTCATTGTGATTTGCTTCAGTTAAAATAGTTCTTAAGTTCATTTTTCTGCCTGATTTCACACCAACAGATAGTAAGGGCAGAAACCAAAAAACATCTATAGTGGCAGAAAGAAGAAAACCTCTAAGTAAAACTTTATCATGGTATAATTCATATAGAGATCATTGAGCATAGGCTACAGTTGTAAGGAGATGGGCCTCTCTGCCTTTAGGTGTTGCCCAACAATCACCACTTTTCAAGGTGTCATGCACCTTGTCTCCACCATAACCGACAGCGTGGGGCCAGGTAGAGGAGGAAGCCTCATAGTCAAGGGCTCCTGGCAACCTCCTCTTTGCTCACTGTCTTCGATGGCCCTGCTGATCTGAGCCTACCACTGATACTGCTGCCACCACTTTTGATTCTGACATTACAGCTGGTGCTCGACTTACGACCACGGTCGGGACTGCGGACCGGTCGAAACACGATTTGGTCATAAGTTGAGTAGGCTATATGTACAGTTGAAATGGTGCACGCAGAAATGGTAGTGCTGCCAGAAGCTGGTCCGCACTGTCATATGCCCAGCTGGGCAACGTTTGTGCTGCCAGATGCGGAGCAGTCATGGCGAGCGATTGTGGTCGTAAAGTCGAATGGTCGTAAGTGGTATAGGTGGTAAGTCGATCAATACCTGTATATGTCCTTGCTTTGGTTTGGCATTCTGAGGCTTAATTCCTTTGTGAAATCTCACTTCCTATTTGCTGTATTCACTTTACCTTACTACCCTGGTCCCAGTGAGTCTTTCCCTAACCTGATGACCCAATGCCAGATCTTGATTGTTTCCATAATTTATTAATATCTCTTGTGACTTGGGAAAGTTGTCTGGTGTGATTCCCCTAGCCCAGCTCAAAAGGGACCTGGTCTTATCTCAAATGATCGTGGTGATGGTCTCATGCCTCCTGAGTGGCCGTGGACAACTCCATCATAGCAGGACGATTGCCAACACTAATTTAGATGAGTGCTTCAACCAGTTCCTTCATCTCAAAGTGGCATAACAGCCCAAGTCTGTTTTTCCTGAATCTTTGGTCTCCTAGCCATGGTTCTACTTTCTGTTGATGTCAGATCATATCAGAATAAGGGGGAAAATATATTTATGGCATTGCTCAATTATAACCTGTGTTTTCCACATGCAATTCAAAGATGACTATTCTGGTGGTTGCTAGCAAGAAAAAATTGTCACTTGCAGTGATGGTCAGGGATAAAAGAACATTCACCTCCCAGCTTCTGCCAACTCCCTTGTCAGTACATTCAGTATTGTAGCTATTGCTGTTGCTTTTGAAGGTCTATGCCCCACAGAGTCTTTTCTCCTTGGTACTACGTGTTCAGTACTTCTTACAGCTCCTTCTCCGCCTTTCTGCCTTAGCTTTTCCAAATCAGACATGCAAAATTAAATCCCAAAGTCGTATTTTCATTTCATTTTGAATTTACTTTCTTCAGAAACATAGAACCCCTCGGCATTCATTAGAACAGCTACCAGGGACCTTGGGAGTAGTTTCATTTACTTTTTCCAATGAAACAACTTGGCTCTTCTGGCAGATAAGACCTTGCCTGTGAATCAAAGGACTTTGATGCTGTTTCCTGCTCCATCACTAACTCATAGCCTGTCTTTAAATAAATTATTTTTACCCATTTCCTTTTTTCTTATCAAAAATATAGGACTTGCTATCTCAAAGTGAAGCTTGGTTAGATAATGTGTTTTACTTAGTCACACAGTTAAGCATCTGACACTTACCTTCCTTTAGAAGCATCTGCTGGCTTGGTTATAATGCCCAAGGGACCACTTGTTCCTTTTTATCCTTTCCATGAAAATGGGGAGGGGAATATGAGGTGGCAGAGACTTAATAGAGAACATTGCAGTGAATTATTCTGAGATCTCAAGGGGTGAAAAGGAGGAAGGAAATGCCTGGAAATATAGCCATTCCCCTGTGGCTGCCTCTACTACTTCATGGAGGTTGAAGACCTAGCAGGACATGAAATAGCATCTCTGTTCTCCCCTTCCTCCCTATCTCCCTGGGCCCAGGAAGGTTACTATTGAGAGGACAGCTCCTGGCAGTAATTAACGCACATTTTGGATGTTTGAGGAAAGAGGCACTCTTCTTGAGACAGATAGCTCTGACCTGAGACTGTGCCAGAGTTTGCAAAAGCAAGATTGCCTTAAGGGAAAGCATTGTACAGATTCTGGGATCTCTCAGGAGGCATTACAACAACCTGGCATTCTGGCAGTTCAGGAGTGGGGGCTGTGGCCATGACTGTAGCAATGAAGCATTTCCTTCCTTTATTCCTTCCTTCCATCATTCATTTTCAGCAGGTCTCAAATCTTGGAACTATAGCAGGATCAGAAACTTGCTCCCATCCAGAAACTATTTTTAGGAAAGTTTCCTGGCCATCATCTAAGAATTATTCATAGCAGTTTATAGGTAATCCATATTTGCCAAATTATGCCTACCTCTGGAGGTACATGTTACCTTTAAGCTAGTAGCTTTTTCTTTTTTTAAGACGGAGTTTTGCTCTTGTTGCCCAGGCGGGAGTGGTGCAATGGCATGATTTCAGCTCACTGCAACCTCTGCATCCCAGGTTCAAGCGATTCTTCTGCCTCAGCCTCCCAAATAGCTGGGATTACAGGCATGCACCACCGTTCCTGGCTAATTTTGTACTTTTAGAAGAGCTGGGGTTTCTCCAGGACTTGTCTCGAACTCCTGACCTCAGGTGATCTGCCCACCTCGGGCTCCCAAAGTGCTGGGATTACAGGCGTGAGCCACTGCGCCCAGCCCACTAGTAGCTTTTCAGAATGCAGCATGGCAAGAGAACCAGATAGCAAGGTGCAGTAACAGAACAATAACAACAACAACAAAAATCCTCTGGGGAAAAGCTATGTGCTTTTTTCGCAGGTCCTAGTCAGCTGCACTGTAAGTAGACACACGAGGAGGCAGCTGTCTACAGGAGCGGAGTTGCTGCTCGAAGGGGAGACAATTGAGTGTTGAGATGTGTGACTGTATGACAAGCTGTCTTTTTCCATTACCTATAAATCTGGTGAATGACCCTTTGAGTCATTCAGACTGGGCTGTAGGTCTTGTCTCCCTGATAAAATTCCTGTTAGACCAAATCTGCCCATTTTTTTCTCTTGTTTGGTTCCACCTCCAACTTAACTGAGTTCTAAGTTTACTAAGAACCTACTGCATGCTTATTACTATGCTAGATATTAGGGGATACAAGTACATAACTCAGAGTTGACCTTAAGATACTTACGGTAACATAGCACTGAAGCTGGAAAACTACAGCCTGTGGGCCAAATCCCATGTCTGCCTGTTTTTATAGGGCCCTTGAGCTAAGGATAGCTTTTTTATTATTATTATTATTGAGACAGCATCTCACTCTGTTGCCCAGGCTGGAGAGCAGTAGCGTGATCTTGGCTCACTGCAGCCTCCACCACCTGAGTTCAAGCGATTCCCCTGCCTCAGCCTCCCAAGTAGCTGGGACTACAGGCATGCACCACCATGCCCAGCTAATTTTTGTATTTTTAGTAGAGACAGGGTTTCACCAAGTTGCCTAGGCTGATCTTGAACTCCTGACCTCAAGCGATCCACCCATCCCAAAGTGCTGGGATTATAGGAGTTAGCCGCTGTGCCCTGCCCTAAGAGTAGCTTTATATTTTAAAGGGATTGTTAGAAAACACAAAGAAGCAGAAGAATATGCAGCAGAGACAGTAGTATATGGTGTATAAGGCCTAAAATATTTGACCTTTCACAGAAGTTTGCCAACTTCTTATCTAGTTGATGAGAAAAAAGATTAGATCAAGGTGAAGTACAATAGTATGCATTTTTAAAAATAAATATTTTATGACTTATCTATGCAAGACACAGTTATGTGAGAGAGAGCGCCTCATATGTTATGTCTGGCTCTGGAGGTGTTCTCTCTCTCTCTCTCTCCTTTTGAGACAGGGTCTCTCTCTGTCACCCAGATTGGAGTGCAGTGGTGTGATCATGGCTAACTGTAGCCTCAACTCCTGTGCTCAGGTGATCCTTCCACCTTAGCCTCCCAAGTAGCTGAAACTATAGGTATGTGCCACCACGCCCAACTAATTTTTTGTAGGGACAAGGTTTTGCTGTTGCCCAGGCTGGTCTCAAACACCTTGGGCTCAGGGGATCCACCTGCTTCAGCCTCCCAAAGTGTCGGGATTACAGGCATGAGCCACCACATACAGCATCTTTTCTTTCCTAATGAAGACATAAACTTAACAAATATATAAATTTCAAATGGTGACAAACAGCATCATGGAACAAAGTAAAAGGCTATGAATAGAGAATAAGAAGGAGTTCTTGTGAGGATGGTAGGGAAGACCTCCTGTAGAAGGTGACATTTCAGCTGAGACCTTAGGAGTGATTCAGACAGACAAGGAAGCTGATTCCAGGGAAGGAGGGGGTGCAAAAGCCCTGAGGCAGCAAAGAACTTTTCTTAACCAATTGTGCCTGGAGCACAGTGAGCAAGAAGAAGGGCGTTTGTTGATTTTTTTTTTTTAGCTACCTAATGTTGAGTTACTTTCTTAGTGGTTTATTCTAGAGATTGCAATATGCACCTTTTTTAAAATTTTATTTTATTTTATTTTATTTTATTTTGAGATGGAATCTTGCTCTGTTGCCCAGGTTGTAGTGCAGTGGCACGATCTCAGCTCACTGCAGCCTCTGCCTCCCAGGTTCCAGCGATTCTCCTGCCTCAGCCTCCCGAGTACCTGGGATTACAGGCATGTGCCACCACGCCCAGCTAATTTTTGTATTTTCAGTAGAGACGGGGTTTCACCGTGTTAGCCAGGCTGGTCTCCAACTCCTGACCTCAGGTGATCTACCCACCTTGAGCTTCCAAAGTGCTGGGATTACAGGTGTGAGCCACCACGCCCGGCCTGCAATATGTATCTTTAACGTAATCACCTTAAGATGAATAACGCCTTTATTCTGGTAAAATATAACAACGTTGCTCCTTTTCCTCTCCCTTATTTGTCCTGTTAATTGTCATATATATTACATCTATATATGTTATAATGTAAATACAACAATATAGCTTTAACTGTTATTGCTATAAACAGTCTTATATTTGTAAAAGAGAAAAAAGTTCTCTTTGGATTTTGCCCTGCACATTATTTCCAGTGTATCTTTGCAGGACTTTGATTGCTGTATTCCTTCATTTCAGAGCCGTTATAGTGGACTGGGGCGGGGGTGACAGTGTTTATTCAGTCTAATGAATGATAGGTTCTTACTCTGATTTTTTTCTTTATTTTAAATGACTAATGTTCACAGAGATCTCTTAGTGTTATTCTTTCTGTATGTGTCTTTAACTGTCTGTCTCTTCATTTGTTCATTCATTGGTTTTAAGTTGACATTAAGTATGGAAAACAGTTATTTTGTTTTTCAGAGAACACAGTTTCTGGTAAGTCTTTTTTTTTTTTTAAGCCAGAGGAAATCAATAACCTCGGACAAATTCTGGTAGTCATTTAAATAATTCTTTCCTTATAGGCCTGTAATCAAAGCCAATAAATTAGAAATCAGGACAGCTTTTGAAATTTTAAGTAAAAATCAGAAGCTCCTGTTTATTGCTACAAAAGCTCTGATTTCGCCACGCTCTACAAATTCCTAGCATAACCAAGGAAATGATTTGCATCGATGTTGCACTGTCACCAGTAAGGCGCAAAGCTATCGTAGTAGCAGCCACTCAGGTCCTGAGCAAAGCGAGGCAGGCTTTCATCTCCCCACTACGCAAACAGTGTTTTGTTGTAGAATATTTAGCACGCAACAAACAAGATGGCTACTACCTAAATCAGTAAAACCAAACTGTGATGTTGCTCAAAACTTGCTTACTTTTTTTGGATACAGATCACATCTTTATATAAAGGAATATATTTGAAGAGCAAATCAGAATCAGTAAAATAATTGAAATTAAGAACCACAGTAGTATGTGTTAGGATTTTTTGAAGCCAAATCTATAAAAAGTGTAATATTATTTTAGAATTACCATGTTTACCTTATATCAGACATAAAGATTCTTAGTTTAATTTTATCATTTCTAGTATGATCCAGGTGCGGTGGCTCACATCTGTAATCCCAACACTTTGGGAGGCCAAGGAGGGTGGATCGCCTGAGATGAGGAGTTGAGACCAGCCTGGTCAACATGGTGAAACCCTGTCTCTACTAAAAATACAAAAATTAGCTACTTAGGAGGCTGAGACAGGAGAATCGCTTGAACCCAGGAGGTAGAGGTTGCTGTAAGCCCAAGACCGCACCATTACACTCCAGCCTGAGCAAGAGGAGTGAAACTCCATCTCAAAAAGATATTTAAAAACCTATCAATGCAACAGGAACTAAAATTAATTATCAACAAAATATTCAATCAGTTCTCTGATATTGTTCCAAATGATAAAAGAATATGGAAAAAGATACAATTTACTAAATGTCTTTTTGCTCTAATTATGAGAACTATTGAGTCCTTTAGATACTTTTACGTTTTGGTTAATTTTTATCCTGAGACTTCCTTGAAAGTGGTTAGCTCTACCAGGCAAAGTGGTTTTCATCTTTTGATTATACACACAGGCACGCCCTTCGCCCGGTTTACAGTTCAGAGAGCTCCGGTCTTTTAGCAACCACCGTCACTATTTTGACTCAAATTGAAACTTCCGTTTCATCTTTAGAGTTTACTTCCAGAAAGCCTGTTTTGTAATTTCTGACACTAGTTTGAGAATTTACTGGATAAATCTTCACTGGGAATATTGTCTTCATTGTAATACCTTAGAATTATATGACCCCTTTATATGATCTTAAAGGATTTCTTTTAAGGAAGGAGGTTGTAAATCAGATGCACAATCATGTGATGAATTTTTCCCCTGGATCGTCTTATTTATGTTGTATGAATCTTTTCAGTTGTAATTATTGGATTAAGTAATTGCTAAAGCAAGTTTTTCTGATCAAAGAAAGGTCTTGAAAAATTAGCAATTTTGACTTCTCGGTGATTTTTGACATGTTTTCAGATTAACAACTATAACTCAAGAAATCTTCCTTCCCAGTGAAAGAAAGGAAGCTGTTGCAGAGCAACTCTTATGTTATTGATCTAGTTCAGTATAACCTTCTCTTAGAATTGATATTAAAGTACTATTGACATTGGTGAAGCATGTGCATTATTATATTTTGGTTATGCTGTTGTTGAAGATAATAGTAATAGCAGTTTCTAGGTATGGAGTGTAAGCCTGGTATGGTGGCTGATGCCTTAATCCCAGCACTTTGAGTGGCCAAATCACCTGAGGTCAGGAGTTCGAGACCAGCCCGGCCAACATGGTGAAACCCCGTCTCTACTAAAAAAAAAATCAAAAATTATCTGGGTGTGGTGGCTGGTGCCTGTTATCCCAGCTACATAGGAATTTGAGGCACGAGAATCACTTGAACCCAGGAGGTAGAGGTGGCAGTGAGCCAAAATGGCACCACTGCACTCCAGCCTGGGTGACAGAGCAAGACTTTGTCTTAAAAAAAAAAAAATGGTATGGAGTGTATACCATGCTCTAGATGCTGTTCTCGGTACTTTGCATATGTTATGTTATTTAATCAGAACATCTTTCTGAGGTTAATTACCAGAATAACCCCTTTTTACAAATTACAAAACTGGCATAGCAAGATTAAATGGCAGAGCTAGTGTTTAAATCCAAGAAGAGATTCTAGATCCCGTGTGCTAAAATACATTACTATACTGTTTCAAATAATTGTTTACAGTATCCCCAAGCATGTGTGATAAATTTCAGAAGTCTTTAGAGCTTCTCAGAGACCCTGTAAGCCCCAAGAACAAGAGCAGAGGATCAGTGTCTACAACCATGCGCAAGTCGGAGAGATGTAAATACTATCTCATCTCTCGGGAACGTGAGTGGATGTCTCAGCAAAGACATTACTGACTGAAGGCAACAGGGCATGAAGCTGGAGTTGTTCCTCAGTGGAGGTGACAGGTTGTTCACCTGTAATCCCCTGTTCAGTGGTACAAACTACTGACTCAAGGAAGGGATTCACTTTTGGACATTGAAAGAACAAAACTAACCAGTTTATTAAAGAATGAAAGAGCTGCTGATTACCAAAAACGTGATTTCACCTGTTTAGACATAATGAATATGGTTGATTATAATAATTTGTCATACAGAGTTCATATTAACTTACAAGGTCAAATGCCTCCTGAGGAATAGGCGATTTAGACGTGGGAGTGGCCCAGGTTCTAAGATGGTTGGGGAGTAGGAACTGTGGCAAACTGCACACTCCTTTCTGTCCTCTTCATTGTTCATCTCGGCTCACTGCAGCCTCTACCTCCCGGGTTCAAGCCATTCTCCTACCTCAGCCTCCCAAGTAGCTGGGACTATAGGCATGTGCCACCATGTCCAAATGATTTTTGTATTTTTAGTAGAGATGGGGTTTCACCATGTTGGCCAGGCTGGTCTCAAACTCCTGACTTCAGATGGTCCTCCTGACTCGGCCTCCCAAAGTGCTGGGATTACAGGTGTGAGCCACCATGCCCATACCCAGCCCATTGTTGTTTTTTTAACTGAGTACGATCTAGACATTTCTGTGGGTTGGATCTGTCCTGAGGGACTATTAATTTTTTAAAAATTATTATAGAAATTTCAAATATGAAAGTAGACAGAAAAATACAGTGAACCCCATCACCCATATCGCAGTTTTGTCTACCTTGTTTCTTCTATCCTGCCTCCTTTTTAATTTGTTTTTATTTTCCTGAATATTTTGATGCAAAGGAAATATCATTTTATGTCAGTATGTATCTCTAATAGATAAGGATTATTTTTTAATATTTTAATTTTTTTTTTTTTTTTTTTTT
>NW_016107495.1:1963118-1966825 GCF_001604975.1 Cebus imitator
TTAAAAATAAAATGTTTTCATAGAGACAGTCACTGTGTTGCCCAGGCTGGTCTCAAACTTCTGGCCCCTAGTGACCCTCCCACCTCAGCCTCCCAGAGTCTTGGGTTTACAGGCATGAGCTACTGCACCCAGCCCAGATAAGGACTCAAACGTGTTTTTTTTTAAGCACTTGCTTTGTTCAAATCAGGATCTGAACAAGTTAGAATCCGTGAATTTTGAAAGTCTTTCTTTAGAAAAGAAGAGAAAACTGTTTTTAGTGATTTCATTTAGAATCTGAGCCATTCAGTCTTTTTTTTATATAGATGAAGTCTTGTTCTGTCACCCAGGCTGGAGTGTGGTGGCACAATCTCGGCTCACTGCAACCTCCGCCTTCCGGGTTCAAGTAATTCTCCTGACTCAGCCTCTCAAGTAGCTGGGATTACAGATGCGTATCATCATGCCTGGCTAATTTTTGTATTTTTAGCAGAGACAGGGTTTCACCATGTTGGCCAGGCTGGTCTCGAACTCCTGACCTCAAGTGATCTGCCCACTGTGGCCTCCCAAAGTACTGGGATTACAGGCATAAGCCATGGCACCTCGCTGCCATCCAGTCTCTGTGCCAGTTTTTAATAGAATTCTTAGCACTAGAATGAATGGTTAGAGGCCATCTAGCTCAGAAGTTTTTGTTTGTTTTTATAAGTTATGATATAGAGATATATCTGTAATCGGATATATCATTTCTTTAACAGGTACATAGCTTCTTTGTTAACACATTAAATAATAATATCCAGTAGCAAATCTAATAACCACCATAATTTTGAAATAGTGATGAGTGTAAATAATATTTTGAGATATGAGCAACACTTAATTTGCTATAAGAATACCTGTGATTTTTATTAGTACCAAAGTCGTTACTGCTAAAGCCACTGCAGATTGTTGTCTATACTCATAACTGAAGGAAATGCTAAATTTCAGTTAAAGGTTAATAAAAACAAAAGATACACATTTATGTAAAGAAAATGTGTAAAGATACACCTTTTCCCATCCAAATTGCCAGATGCCCTGAATCCAAGGATGCTTTTAGGGGCAATTAGGGGAGATGCATGGACCTCAGATTGAGACTCTCTGGAAACTCCATCATTTACTGCGGTGTTGGCTGGGTATCTGACCCAAGGTCATGCATGACATTAGTGGAAGAGTAGGACTAGAAATGAGGTTTCTTAAAATTCAATGAAGTGTTTTTCCTGTGTTTGGATGGCTCACTTCTAAGATTCTAAGACAGGTAAGTACTTTTACAGCAGTATGTGTCCAGTATCGAACTGTTGACATCTCAGTACTGGCCCAAAGTACTGACTAATGTTCAGCATAAGGAAAATATCAGAAAATAATGCCCTGATTTGAGGTTTAATAAATAACTTTCCATTTGCATATTGTATACTTACCAACTCAACTTTCATGAGTTCATAGAGTACATTTTCCCATCTTTTTTGAGTTATAATTTACATATGGTAAAATTCACCAATTTAAGTGAACACTTAAATTTTGGCAACCACATACAGTCATAGAGCTAGGCTCACAATCAAGACAAAGGCAACTTTCTATGATGTTCAGTGTGTCCTTGTAAGCCTTTGCAGTTGGTCTCCTCCCCTGACTTCCAGCCCCAGGTAGCTACTTTTCTGTTTTTATAGTTTATTCTGTTTGTATTAGATTTCTTTTACTTAGCATAAAAAGTGTTGTGGGTGTCAATGTTTTGTTCTTACTTATTGCTGGGTAGTATTTCATTTTTCATTGCATTGTTTATGCATTTACCAGATGCTGAACATTTTTTGTGTGTGTGTGACGAAGTTTCGCTCTTGTTGCTAAGGCTGGCATGCAATGGCGTGGTCTCAGCTCACTGCAACCTCTGCCTCCTGGGGATGCTGAACATTTTATTTGTCTCCAAGTTGTAGTTATTAGGAATAATGCTAGGCCAGACACAGTGGCTTAGGCCTGTAATCCCAGTGCTTTGGGAAGCAGAGGTGAGAGGATTACTTGAAGGCAGGAGTTCAAGACCAGCCTGAGCAACATTGCAAGACCCTTTCTCTACAAAATAATTTAAAAATTAGCCCAGTGTGGTGGCATGCACCTGTAGTCCCAGCTACTCAGAAGGCTGAGGTGGGAGGATTGGTTGACCCTAGGAGGTCGAGGCTGCATTAAGCCATGTTCACTCCTCTGCATGGCTACAGAGTAAGATCCTGTGTCCAAAAAAAAAAAAGGAAAGAAATCGGATGTGTGGTGGCTCACGCCTGTAATCCCAACACTTTGGAAGACTGAGGTGGGGGGATCACTTGTGGTCAGGAGTTCCAGACTAGCCTGGCCAACATAGTGAAACCCTGTCTCTACTTAAAAATACAAAAATAGTCAGGCATGACACCAGGCACTTGTAATCCCAGCTACTTGGAGGCTGAGGCAAGAGAAGTGCTTGAACGTGGGAGGTGGAGGTTGGAGTGACCGCCACTGTACTCCAGCCTGGGCAACAGAGCGAAACTACATCTCAAATAAATAAATAAATAAAATAAAAAGAAAGAATAGTTCTCCTTGAACATAATTCAAGTGCAAGTCTTTATATAGACATATTTTTTTTTCTCTTGGGTAAAAACCTAGAAGTGGAAATGCTGGGTCCTATGGTAAATGTATTTTAACTCAGTAATGTGCCATACTATTTTCCAAATGGCTGTCACTTTTTACATTTTCACCGACAGTGTGTGAGAGTTCAGTTTTTCCACATTCTTTCCAGCTCTTGGTATTGTCATTCTTCTTAAGTTTAGCCATTATAGGATATATAATAGTGTCTCATTGTGGCTTCAATTTGCAACTCCCTAATGACTAGTGATGTTGAGCATCTTTTCCTATGCTTATTTGCCATTCAAGTAAGTTAATTTGTGATGCATCTGTTGAAGTCTTTTTATTTATTTATTTATTTATTTTTTGAGACAGGGTCTTGCTTTGTCACCCAGGCTAGAGTGTAGTGGCACTATCAGGCTCACTGTAGCCTGTACCTCCCAGGCTTAAGTGTTCCTGCCACCTCAGCCTCCTGAGCAGCTGGGATTACAGGCATGCACCACCATGCCTGGCTAATTTTTTTTTCTTTTTTTTGTTTTTTGAGACAGAGTCTTGCCCTGTCACCAGGCTGGAGTGCAGTGGCGTGATCTCGGCTCACTGCAGTCTCCACCTCCTGGGTTCAAGCGATTCTCCTGCCTCAGCCTCCTAAGTAGCTGGGATTGCAGGTGCTCACCACCACACCCACCTAATTTTTGCTTCTTTTGCAGAGACGGGGTTTCACAATGTTGGACAAGCTGGTCTTGATCTTCTGAACTTATGATCCGCCAGCCTCGGCCTCCCAAAGTGCTGGGGTTACAGGCGTGAGCCACCACACCCAACTGGCTAATTTTTTAATTTTTTTATAGAGGTGAGGTCTTGCTATGCTGCCCAGGCAGTTTTTCTTGTTTTTAATTGGGGTGTTATGTTCTCACTTTTGAGTTGAGTTTTTTATATATTTGGATACAAACCCTTTGTCAGTTCCGTGTTCTGCAAATACCAGTTGAGAATATTTCATTGTGTCTTTCAAAGAGCAAAATATTTTAATTTTAATGAAGTCAATTTTATAATTTTTAAATTTTATGAGCCATGCTTTTTATGTCCTGCTTAAGAAATTCTTGCCTAACCAAGTTGACAAATAATTTTCAAAA